>NC_139226.1:21094641-21291171 GCF_055691185.1 Crinia signifera
ACGTCACTTAGAACTTTAACTGGGATCTTTATAGGTAAGGTTTGGAACATGTACAGTAGTTGGGGTATCACATTCATTTTAATGCTCACCAATAGGAGACCCCCATAGATTTATCTGAAGAATCGGTTAGTATTGAACTAAGTGAGGTGATATGACTAATGCCAGGTTGTAAAAAAGGTGGAACGCATAGATACATATGGTTATTGACAGGTGGAACGTATAGGATGCGCTCCCGGAAGTGTTGAATCCGGGGTCATGTGACCGGAGCTTTCAGAGCAAGCTAGGTCAGTGTATGTAATAGCGTCAATGGCTGGAACGCATGACGACGCGTTTCCTCCTGTTGGACCGCATCCAGGAAGCGAAGAACCCGGAAGAGACGCCCGGGCCTCGTGGAGAGGATATGGTAAGGTAAATCGCAGCAGCAATGTTACATCAATAATGTGGGTATTAATTAATGTATGCAATGCTTTAGTGAGCCTTAATGGCTAAGCATCTGATTGGTCATTTGGATGATGGGAGGTGCCGATGTGGGAATAAGAGGAGGATCTGTGGATAGGGATCTGTTGGTCTGTTAGTGTGATGTGGTCATGAGTAAGGCCATGTACTGTGGCCGAAACGTCGACCTGATCTGTATGTTTCCACTTTTTGTGATGGAATAAAATATCCAAACTGGATCATAAAGCCCTGGTGAGTGTCATTCTTATCTACTGTCTATATATATTTATATATATATAGAGAGAGAGAGAGAAAGTCCTTTGGCAGCACTCCAAGGTATGCAGCAGAAATTGCATTGCATCATTAATGAGCTGGTACCCTCCGATATGGACAGCGTGTAGATGCCTCAATATACAGTCTGGGGGGTAAAGCAGCTCTCAGAAGAAACGACAAGCAGGCAGGTTTACCACCAACAGTTTCAAAGCCGCTAGGCTCTTTTATCAAGGTGCTTTAGAGAGCAAGTGATATACAATAAAGTGCTTACCTAAATACCTCTGGATTCCCACCGACGCTGTGCAACGGAGTCGCCCACAAATGACATCATCCTCACCTGGATGTCGGGGGATTCACAGAACGAACCAAAGCACCTGTATAGCAGTGTACTGTATGTGATAACAAGGTAACCAATGCTCACTGGCTGCTAGTTATCAACAGGAAGCCAGTCTAATCCTTGTGAACAATAACAGTGTAACATGTAACGATCTGCAACATCAGGAAACATTGTTGCTTAAAAGCAGAGTCTATGTGTTATCAGATAATAAAACACAATACCTGCAAGTAATATATACAAACATGAAAAATAAATAAAGACAACAAAGTGAGAAAGAATAAAAAAGAAAACATCCTAATCGTACTTTATGCAACAATATCCTTAGCAGCATATATGATAATACTCCCTCGCTTGATACGCTGGTAGAGTAAAATAATATCTACCTGTAGTTCTCTAATAAATGTTTGTATATCTTGCAATTATCTAAAACCTTGGTACTTGTTTCCTAAACAGCACCCAGATTTTCTATGTACACAAATGTAGGTAAATCGCATCGCATGGGACATTTTAGTGCCATGCGATGCAATGTGATGCAATTTTTTTAATGTAATTTATTCACTGCTCTGTGTGCCCTAGGGGATCGCATTGCATTGCATCGCATCGCACCTCCCGCAAAATCGAATGCGATCGCATGCGATTTTATAGGGCGTGCGATGCCATTACATTAGCTATACAATAATATCATTGTATGACATACAATGATGTTTTACGCACCCCCCCCTATCCACGCCACCCCGAAGCGTGGCGAGTGCAGCGGAATGCGTCCTCTGTTTTCATACCCCCACTATCCACATCGGCGTGGAGTTGATTTTATTTAGTGTGGCGAGCCCCGCGTGGGGACGCAGATTACTTTACATGTATTCCGCGTCCCCTGACGTGGCAAGCTGCGCTCGCCACGCTTCGGGCTCGGTGGCTCGCTGCGCTCGCCACACTATATTACATCAACTCCATGCCGGCGTGGATAGTGGGGGTATGAAAAAGTCGTAGGACGCATTCCGCCGCCGCTCGCCACGGTTCGGGGTGGCGTGGATAGTGTGGGGGGGGGTTGCGTAAAACCTCTTTTTATGACATACAATCATATTATTGTATACCTAATGTAATGGCATCGCACACCCTATGCGATCGCATGCGATGCGATCCCCTGGGGCACACAGAGCAGTAAATAAATTACATTTAAAAATCGCATCGCACGGCACGGCACGGCACTAAAATGGCCCATGCAATGCGATCAATTTCCCTATGCAGAATAGCCCACTAAGCAAACAGCTTAGTGGGCGCCACTCTAGGAAACAAGTACCAAAACCTTTAGAATATCCAGTGGGTGGCAAATCTATTTTGCAAAAAACAAGATAAACCTAAGTTATCATTGAGCCCCTTGGGTGTCAGAGTTTCCAAAGTAAAGATCCAGCAGCTCTCAGCTTGTAAAAGTTTTAAAGACCTGTCCCCACCTCTCTTCATTGGCGGGACATGGTCAATAATTTTGTAGCGCAAAGACGTTAATGAATGACTTGCTTCAACAAAGTGGCTGGCCACAGGAAATGCACTGTGGCCCACTAGGATGGCCTTTTTAATGTTGTATCGATGTGGCGCTGCTCTTTCTTTGAAAGATCTGTCGGTTTTACTGACATAATATCACCCGCAGGGGCGACTCAGAAGGTAGATTACGAATTTTGTCGTGCAGGTTACTCTTTGTTTTATCTTGTACTTTTTCCCCGAATAGGGACGACAAAAGGTGTCCCCCTGTGTCAGAAAGCTGCATGTTACAAAGCCGCAACAACGGTAGCAGCCTAATTTGGCAGTACCTAAAAATGTCCCGATTTTAAGGAATGGGAAGGGGATGTCATTTTTCATCAAACGATCTTTCAAATTTTTACCCTTGGTGTATGCGCTCATGAGGGATTTTCCATGTAGCGTGGGAAGAGTAGGATCTGAGGTCAGTATTGGCCACCGTTTTTACATATAGTATTTACTTCAGTACTTCTAGTGTGGAAGGAATTGACCCATATCATTTTGTTGTCCACTCTATTGTTATTATTTGGTGTAATTTAGCCTGTATGAGCTCTTTTAAGTTGTGTTCACGCATATCAAATTTTCTGATCATCTCATCTAAGCATGTTTCCAGTTTTTCAGGGTCGCTGGTAATCCGGCAGACCCTTAACATCTGGGAAAAGGGAAGGGCTATTGGATGGTGGCTAGTGGCTAACAGAATATTGTTCCTGACCTATTATCTCTGCCCGGGGATCATTGTACCAAGCAATCTTAATCTACTTGGATTATTTTTTACATCCTTACGTTCAGGGAGAAAGCACATATCTTAAAGATACCAATGCTTTACTGTTAAAGTTGACTCAGGTAATGTTGATGATAATTGTGTGTTAAGCACGATACATGTATCAAGCCTATACACGTGCATACCGCTCAAAGCAGGTCTTGGAGCAGTTTGTGTACTAATAACAGATAATCCACTGTATACAGGACCTTCTATATCATTTTTTCTTCAGTTACTGGAGATTATGTTAAAACGTAACTATTTTACATTTAATAGCAAGTACTACTTGCAAAACAGGGGGTGCGTGATCGGGTCCTCAGTGTCACCCATCGTTCGCTAATGCATATATGTTCACAGTTGAAAAATTATTGTTTACTGAAAATCTTGCAGTGAGCCAACAATTTAAACTTTACACTCGTTATATAGACGATCTCCTGATCTGCTGGTCAGGAGATGCCAATACATTACGTGATTTAATGGAGACACATAACCATATGCTGTCACCAGTGAAATTCACCTTTGTCATTGATCCCTATGAAGTACAATATCTGGATGTCAACATCAAACTCATTAACCAAAATATAGTGACATCACTCTATACTTAGGCCACCGATAGGAACAATATTCTGTTCGCCACTAGCCACCATCCAATAGCCTATATATAAAAAAAAATATATATATATATATATAATTTTGGTGTGGCCGCGGCACTGGGGACTTCAGAAATAAACGATACAGGAAGCTGGCTCTCTGTATCGTTTATTTCTGAAGTCCCCAGTGCCGCGGCCACACCAAAATTATTATTGGACTCGATCCAGGTCCTTACCGAGGGCACGGGGCCCTAAGGAGAGTTGTTGGAGCTGAGTGCAGGCATTACGCTATTTGTATATATATATATATATATATATATATATATACAGTATATACACACACACACACACACATACAGTACATATGAGGGGGAGTCAAACTTGTGGTTACCGCACTATTTTATGAATGCTTCCCATACTAGGTTGCTTTCGCCCCAATCTGTGCAGATTTAATCACTTCACTTGGCTGTACTTATTTTTGGCCATTGCATGCACTGATTAATTTTCTTTGGGTGTATCTGGTGTGTCTGGGTGCTGATATTTATTGAAGATGTTGTTCACAGTATGCAGAAAATTATTTCTCATGAAGAATGAATGGACTGAGAAGTTCAAATGAGGTTTCATAAGTGTCAGCCATGAAGAAGGAGCCGGGAGACTGTCCACATTCATGACATGAAAACATTGAGCGTGCATGTGATTCTGTTGGATAGACAGATGATTATGTTGCAAATATTTAGCAAATCAGCCATGGTTCTGTCTGAGCCATGACAGACTTGGGTGCATACATGATGTCACACTCAGCCGCTAAAGCTTAAGAAATGGCTGGACTGCACCTGGCTTCGTTTGAACCATGGGGAGAGACCCACCCGGAGCGACCCACCCCCACCCCTGCTGCTTTGCACCAGCATTTGTCATTTTGTTATTTTAATTGGTCAATAATAAAACAGCTAAAATCATGGGTTTTTTTTTGCCATCCAAACCCTGAAATCCAGATTCAGAATCTGAATTCCAAACTGCAAGAAGATCTGAACCAGGTTGGATCGGACCTCCTCGGGAGATCCAGACAGGGTTTTGTTGGATCCACAAAATGAGGGCGGATTAGGATTATTGGAGAACTATCTGCACATCTCTAATTAGGACAGTGATTATCAGATGTTGTGTGGCTTATAAAAAAAAACTTTATTACACAAACTTGACATTTAAAAATGACCCGTAGTTACCAGGTAATGTGATATATATATTCCATATATATTCCAGGACCCAGACGCCATGAGCCTGAAGGAGCAGACCCTACTTACCAGGTATGACAATACTGGAGCTGTATATTTATCATGTTACTACAGTATTACCTAGTGTTATACATCATGTGGGTGTTCTTATGTACAAGCAACATCTCAGACTGGATTACAATTATTTTATTATTATAATTTTATTTATAAGGCAATGAATCTTTAGTAATACAATGTAACGCTCTCACAGATTTTGATACATTAAGATCCTTCCTTTGTTGTCTGCTTGGGTTAGGTGGCAATTCAGTTTTGTTCATAGCTTCCTAGAAGTTTTTTGGTGTAGGGGGGCACATATGGTCTAGTCTTGTTACTGTATACTGAATCCACTCTCTCGATGCCGAATTTGCCTCTTCTGTACTGCAGGACCACTAGGCGGTGTGGCATTATAGTGTTTCTTTACATTATTTTGTGCACAGGCCAGAATTTTAGCCAATTCACCCCCAAACACACACAAACACACACACATATACACTGTCAGTACCAAGGTCCATCTGAGCTCTTCATGGCGATAGCCCTATCTCTTTCAAGTTAACAAATCCTAAAACAAAACAAAACCAAAAAATTACCCCATCAGATATGAATACTTTATTTGGTTACAAATCATTGACATCAAATAATTCAGTTTGATTTCAAAAAGTGTTTTATTTCAAGTGAATATTTACATAATACAGCCAAATGGTAGAAAATGTATCTCACTAAATAATACACTTTTTAACAAAACAGAAATTACACATTTAATCTGTAGTTACTCTGCGGCTAACATGAAATTGTAACAATGAAGATTAATGTATTTACAGTAAAAATATGATGGAAATGAAATTAATTGATACAAAGAGAGTATAAAGGAACAACAAAAAAATACATAATACAGTATAATATAGTCCTAAACAATGGATAAATATTATAAACATTGTATATATATATATATATATATATATATATCAATGGATAGGTAGTGGCACACGCTCGGATTTGATAAAGAAGGTGGACAGACACTAGGTGCTGTAGACAACGTTTCGGGGTTTTATTCCGTTTTCAAGTCAAGAACGGAATAAAACCCTGAAACGTTGTCTACAGCACCTAGTGCCACTACCTATCCATTGCTACCTGTTCTCTTAGTGCAGCACCCCGGTACTTCTACATCTTCATTGGAGTGCCCTCACCCTGTCTCCATATATATATATATATATATATATATATATATATATATATGTCCACAGAAAGTCCGCACCTAATGACAATTCAGTCGTCGCTGTGGTGCTCACTCCAATGGATGCAATCCAATAAATAAAAGAAGTAAAGCAGAGGGCACTCACCGTTTGGATGAAAAACTTAGGAGTTTAATAGAAATCAGAAATCAGGCATGTTAACGTTTCGATCCTGGCACGGATCTTTGTCAAAACAACAGCAGGAGATATAAAGTGATCCTTTCACTACAGCCACACCAGCCATAATGGCCATTCAGCAGGGTATATATAGGCATATAGGTCACATGATCATTAAGGTAACCAATCACAGCGCTGAGAGTCACAAACGGGTTTTAAAGCCAGTATTGTATTCACATGGCTTTGTCAAAGACTATAGCATAGACTCACAATGATTAGAATAATAGAGCCAAAGAAACCAAAGCATAAACGTATTGTAAACACTATAAAACAACTAATCAGGACGCCGTACCGGAAGTACTGTGCGTTCCAAAGCTATGGAACGCACAGCCATGACCGGAAGTGACGTTCCGTTCTTCAGGCTGTATCAGCCTAGCTCTCAGAGCAATAGCGCGCACACCATATTAATGGAGCGCCGAAAACATCAGTGCTATAGACAGCGCTGTACCCGGAAGTGTGCGTTCCATCTTAATGGAACGCACATCCATATTTAAATGAACAGGGCTTTAATGTTCAAAAAAACGGGGAGAGAGAAAAAAACGGGAGAGAAAAAAACACAATTAGTAACCATACGCCCATATAGCAACCTGCCCAATGACCCAGTTTCTTCATCAAGAACATTTTATTAAAAACTACACTAGTAAGAAGATATTTTACACACTAGTACATATAAATGCTAGAACAGAAAATATCAACCGCAGTTGATTTAAGAAAAGAAAAAAGAAAAGACCATGGTCAAAACCAACCTGGTTTCGCCACTAAAAATAGTGTGAGGAAAAATTCTCACTAATAGGACTAGGGGGAACAGAAGTTCACCCTATTGATTCTACCAAACCAATTAATGGACCAAAAACAGAAGAACAATGTTTATAAAAAAATGTTCAAAGAATTGTATTCATTCAACCCTTTAGGGGTTACAGTTCCTAATTCGGCGATCCATTTTGCCTCTCGTTGTTTCAGTAGCCGCTCTCTATCTCCTCCCCTCGATGGTTGTGGAACATGATCGATGAGCATACATCTTAAACTTGAGACAGAATGGTTTTTATCCATGAAGTGTATGGCCACTGGCTTGTCACTCTTCCGTGTGTCAATGGCCTGACGAATAGAATAGCGGTGGTTCGCCATCCGCTCTCTAAAACTTCTCGTTGTTAGTCCAACATACATAAGCCCACATGGGCATGTTAGAGTATAGATAACGAACTTGGAAGTACAAGTTAGACGGTGTTTGATTTTAATGGGCCTGCCACTGTGTGGGTGTGAAAAAGTTGACCCAGGCGTCATGGACCTACACGTGGCACAGTCCGGGCATCTGAAGCACCCCTTTCTCCCTTGAGACAACCAGTTTGAGGTACCCTTCGATGGCTGGAGCATCGGTCGCATCAATAGCTGCTTCAAGTTGGGACCTCTACGGTACGAATGCATTGGGGGTTTAGTGCTGATCTCCTGTAGCTTGGCATCAGACGTTATTATAGGCCAGTGCCTACGGACAGTTTTTTCCAAATGGTGTGACTGTGTGTTATACGTAGTGGTATAAATCATCCGCTTTTCATCAAATGAACGTTTCACATCGGATTTTTCATATTGTGCTTTAGCCTTCAGGAGACATCTCTGTATTGTTTCAGGTGAGTACCCACGCTGCTTAAATCGACCCTTCATCTCATCGATCTGATGTTCTGTCAATATCGGGGAGCTGTTATTCCTCATCACCCGTAGGAATTGGGAAATGGGTAAACTCTCCTTTAGAGTAGTCGGATGGTGACTTGTTGCATATAGCAATGTGTTCCGATCTGTCTCTTTTCGGTATAGGGTTGAGCAAAGTGTATTATTCTCACGAAAAATTGTGACATCAAGAAAATTCATCACATTTTTGTCTATGCAAAACGTAAAGCGGATCGGACTGTCCAATTGGTTGAGGTGTTGCACCATATCAAAAAATTCTGTCTCAGTACCCCGCCATAACAAAAATATATCATCAATAAAGCGACGGTAAAACATAATCTTGTCGCCAAATATTGGTATCAAATAGGTGTTTTCATAATGCCCCATGTACAAGCTGGCATATGCTGGTGCCAAGTTAGAGCCCATGGCGGTCCCTGTCCTTTGAAGGAAATAATCCTTACCGTAGTTAAAATGGTTCTTACAGAGAATCAGTCTAGCTAATTCCAACAAGAACTCCGCAGGGGGTCCATCATGGGCTCCAACTCTGAATGCTAAGCGCATAGCCTCAATACCGTCATTGTGTGGTATTACAGTATATAGTGAGTTGACGTCCATGGAGGCCAACCACACCTCATCAGGGACATCACCCACCAGTTTAATCTGTGTCAGAAAGTCATTGGTGTCACGCAGGAAGCTTGGTAATTGACAGACAATTGGTTGCAAAAACTTGTCAACAAATATTGCTAACGGCTGTAGAATCGAGCCCATGGCCGAAATAATGGGCCTGCCCGGTGGTGTCTCTAAGGACTTATGTACTTTCGGAAGCGTATATATGATAGGACATGTTGGACTATCGACCTTCAAGTACATTGCAACCTTGTCGTCAATCCAGCGATGTGCCACCGCATTATCAATGACGCTATCAACCAGTGATTTAATCTCATACATGGGGTTCATTGGCAATTTCTCATAAGTCAAGTTATCATTCAACTGTCTCATGATCTCGCGACAGTTGAATGATAACTTGACTTATGAGAAATTGCCAATGAACCCCATGTATGAGATTAAATCACTGGTTGATAGCGTCATTGATAATGCGGTGGCACATCGCTGGATTGACGACAAGGTTGCAATGTACTTGAAGGTCGATAGTCCAACATGTCCTATCATATATACGCTTCCGAAAGTACATAAGTCCTTAGAGACACCACCGGGCAGGCCCATTATTTCGGCCATGGGCTCGATTCTACAGCCGTTAGCAATATTTGTTGACAAGTTTTTGCAACCAATTGTCTGTCAATTACCAAGCTTCCTGCGTGACACCAATGACTTTCTGACACAGATTAAACTGGTGGGTGATGTCCCTGATGAGGTGTGGTTGGCCTCCATGGACGTCAACTCACTATATACTGTAATACCACACAATGACGGTATTGAGGCTATGCGCTTAGCATTCAGAGTTGGAGCCCATGATGGACCCCCTGCGGAGTTCTTGTTGGAATTAGCTAGACTGATTCTCAGTAAGAACCATTTTAACTACGGTAAGGATTATTTCCTTCAAAGGACAGGGACCGCCATGGGCTCTAACTTGGCACCAGCATATGCCAGCTTGTACATGGGGCATTATGAAAACACCTATTTGATACCAATATTTGGCGACAAGATTATGTTTTACCGTCGCTTTATTGATGATATATTTTTGTTATGGCGGGGTACTGAGACAGAATTTTTTGATATGGTGCAACACCTCAACCAATTGGACAGTCCGATCCGCTTTACGTTTTGCATAGACAAAAATGTGATGAATTTTCTTGATGTCACAATTTTTCGTGAGAATAATACACTTTGCTCAACCCTATACCGAAAAGAGACAGATCGGAACACATTGCTATATGCAACAAGTCACCATCCGACTACTCTAAAGGAGAGTTTACCCATTTCCCAATTCCTACGGGTGATGAGGAATAACAGCTCCCCGATATTGACAGAACATCAGATCGATGAGATGAAGGGTCGATTTAAGCAGCGTGGGTACTCACCTGAAACAATACAGAGATGTCTCCTGAAGGCTAAAGCACGATATGAAAAATCCGATGTGAAACGTTCATTTGATGAAAAGCGGATGATTTATACCACTACGTATAACACACAGTCACACCATTTGGAAAAAACTGTCCGTAGGCACTGGCCTATAATAACGTCTGATGCCAAGCTACAGGAGATCAGCACTAAACCCCCAATGCATTCGTACCGTAGAGGTCCCAACTTGAAGCAGCTATTGATGCGACCGATGCTCCAGCCATCGAAGGGTACCTCAAACTGGTTGTCTCAAGGGAGAAAGGGGTGCTTCAGATGCCCGGACTGTGCCACGTGTAGGTCCATGACGCCTGGGTCAACTTTTTCACACCCACACAGTGGCAGGCCCATTAAAATCAAACACCGTCTAACTTGTACTTCCAAGTTCGTTATCTATACTCTAACATGCCCATGTGGGCTTATGTATGTTGGACTAACAACGAGAAGTTTTAGAGAGCGGATGGCGAACCACCGCTATTCTATTCGTCAGGCCATTGACACACGGAAGAGTGACAAGCCAGTGGCCGTACACTTCATGGATAAAAACCATTCTGTCTCAAGTTTAAGATGTATGCTCATCGATCATGTTCCACAACCATCGAGGGGAGGAGATAGAGAGCGGCTACTGAAACAACGAGAGGCAAAATGGATCGCCGAATTAGGAACTGTAACCCCTAAAGGGTTGAATGAATACAATTCTTTGAACATTTTTTTATAAACATTGTTCTTCTGTTTTTGGTCCATTAATTGGTTTGGTAGAATCAATAGGGTGAACTTCTGTTCCCCCTAGTCCTATTAGTGAGAATTTTTCCTCACACTATTTTTAGTGGCGAAACCAGGTTGGTTTTGACCATGGTCTTTTCTTTTTTCTTTTCTTAAATCAACTGCGGTTGATATTTTCTGTTCTAGCATTTATATGTACTAGTGTGTAAAATATCTTCTTACTATTGTAGTTTTTAATAAAATGTTCTTGATGAAGAAACTGGGTCATTGGGCAGGTTGCTATATGGGCGTATGGTTACTAATTGTGTTTTTTTCTCTCCCGTTTTTTTCTCTCTCCCCGTTTTTTTGAACATTAAAGCCCTGTTCATTTAAATATGGATGTGCGTTCCATTAAGATGGAACGCACACTTCCGGGTACAGCGCTGTCTATAGCACTGATGTTTTCGGCGCTCCATTAATATGGTGTGCGCGCTATTGCTCTGAGAGCTAGGCTGATACAGCCTGAAGAACGGAACGTCACTTCCGGTCATGGCTGTGCGTTCCATAGCTTTGGAACGCACAGTACTTCCGGTACGGCGTCCTGATTAGTTGTTTTATAGTGTTTACAATACGTTTATGCTTTGGTTTCTTTGGCTCTATTATTCTAATCATTGTGAGTCTATGCTATAGTCTTTGACAAAGCCATGTGAATACAATACTGGCTTTAAAACCCGTTTGTGACTCTCAGCGCTGTGATTGGTTACCTTAATGATCATGTGACCTATATGCCTATATATACCCTGCTGAATGGCCATTATGGCTGGTGTGGCTGTAGTGAAAGGATCACTTTATATCTCCTGCTGTTGTTTTGACAAAGATCCGTGCCAGGATCGAAACGTTAACATGCCTGATTTCTGATTTCTATTAAACTCCTAATTTTTTCATCCAAAAGGTGAGTGCCCTCTGCTTTACTTCTGTTATATATATATATATATATATATATATATATATATATATATATATATATGTAAAAAGAAATGGAGAGGGAGCGCACCATGAGCATAAAATTCAATACTTTACTTGAAAGTGTAATAAAGCTCACATACATGAAAGTAAACAGAGATCTGCTTGCCAGAATAAACCCCCGCACCACGCCAACAGCTTCAGACCGGGACCAGCCGTAAACCGTCTGTGGACATCAGGTAGATCAGGAACAGAATTGCACAGCGTCGTCAATCAGGCCACGCCCAACCGGTTTCGTCATAGGTAGACTTCGTCAGGGGGTGTTTCTATTCAGTGTGCAGGTATGGTATCTATAGCTGTTATTCAGCTGGAAACAATTGACCCTCTCACGATCAATCAACATCCTAGCTCTGGTTACAGCATTATAAATCACTCAACATATATATGGCAATATAATAAAATTTACAAACATAGTAATAAAAAGAAGAATTGATACATAGTATGACAAATTACAATAATAAAAAAGTTTTATACATATATAGGTAAACAATTTATAATGATATTATTATTAATTGTGCAGACAAGGGTGGGGGGGTTAGTTGTATTAAATAGAAATGATTATTTAACTGAAGCCAATCGATTACTTGGCGATAATACAACATATCGTAAATTAGACCTTAATCCTACCGAAAAGGTGACAGATAATATTAAGAAACTGGTGAAAAATGGACTGGAAAAACAATGTATTAATATAAATGAATCAAGGTATATTGTGAATGAGAACCCTAGGGTGGCTATTTTTTATTATCTACCTAAGATTCATAAGCGGCTAGAGCAGCCGCCTGGTCGTCCCATAATATCAGGGATAGGTTCTGCTACAGCCCAGCTGTCCGAATTTGTTGATATTTATCTGCAGAAATATGTGGTCAGTCTGCAATCACATATTAAAGATTCTACACAGATTCTCCAGTGGGCAAATGAATTCAAATGGGAAGCCGATTATAATTGGTCTACCATAGATGTAGAGGCTTTATACACCTCGATTCCCCACAAAGGAGGTCTGGATGCAGTGCGATATTATTTGGAAAAAGATGCCAACATTAGCAGTGATTTATGTCAATTCATTTTGTATAGTATTTCATTTGTACTAGAAAACAACTATTTTTTATTCCAAGATGAATTTTTTCTGCAACTCTACGGAGTTGCGATGGGGACTCCGTATGCTCCCAGCCTGGCTAACATTTATTTGGGTAAATGGGAAGAAAATAATATTGAAATTAATGTTGAATATAAACATCACATTAAGTGCTTTAAGCGCTTCATTGATGATATTATTATTGTTTGGCAGGGCGATGAGGGTATCTTCAATGAGTTTATGCAGAAACTAAATGTAAACAATTTAAATCTGAGATTTACTTCCAACTTTAGCCATGACAAAATCGAATTTCTTGATTTAGTATTGGACACCACTGATTGGGCATCCAATAATTGCATCAATACCTATACTCACATCAAAAGTGTTGATAGCAATAGTTATATTAATTTCA
This sequence comes from Crinia signifera, assembly GCF_055691185.1. NCBI lineage: Eukaryota > Metazoa > Chordata > Amphibia > Anura > Myobatrachidae > Crinia > Crinia signifera. The sequence goes on from NC_139226.1 coordinate 21,108,167, forward strand.
CCAGCTGTCACCTCAACAAATGGGTTGCGAATATACCGTATTCGCAATTCATTAGACTGAAAAGAAACTGTCTAACGGTAGAAAAATTTAATGAGCAGGCAGAAATTTACTGTAATCGCTTTGAAGACAAGAGATATCCGCAGGAATTGGTGCAGAAATGTAAAAATCGGGCAAATGCAAAGGATAGACAATCTTTGTTATCATATCGAGTGAAAGAAAGGAAATCTAAATCGTTGTTTGTACCTTTTGTAACTAAATATAATGTTGATAGTAGTAAAATTAAAGAAATATTAAATAAACATTGGGGTATATTATTGCTGTACCCAATATTAAAAACTGTTATTCCTAATAGACCGCAAATAGTTTTTAAAAAGGCGGCTACTTTAAAAACTACTCTGGCACCAAGCCATCTAAGAAAAACAGAAACATCCTGCTGGTTACAAACAACGAAGGGTTTCTTTCCTTGCACGAAATGTAAAATGTGCCAGTATGTGGACCGGGATAAATTCAAATACTGGGATAAAAATCATTTAAAATCCTGGAATATCCAAAGTAAAATGTCGTGTATTAGCTCCTGTGTTATATATATGTTGAGCTGCAGTTGCGGCAAAAGGTATATTGGAAAGACTAAGCGCTTACTCAAAATTAGAATATTAGAGCACACACGTAATATTCGCAATAAACTTAATACACATAGTGTCTCTAGGCATTTTCTAGCCTGCAATAATGGAGACCTGAATCAGTTCTCCTTTAAAGGTATAGAGCAAGTCTCACTGGACGAGCGAGGTGGAGATCTCCTAAAAAAACTCAGCAGACGGGAGACTTATTGGATCCATACTCTGGGTACTTTCTCGCCAGTGGGAATGAATGAGGGTTGCGATGTTGTATCTTTCTTGCACTAGAGGGCGCTCACTGACGGCTCACTGACCGGCTTCTGTGTTGGGTCTGCGGACCTCAGATGCTGTGTCGATAGTGTGTCGCCGGTGGGTTGCCTGGGTGTAAGTCAGCCTCGCAACTTTCTTTAGTGAAAATCTTCTGATTGTTTTATTTATATTGCTTGTGTCATTAACGTCTGTTCTCTCTGCTCCTCTCTTTAGTAAACGAACAACATCGGTTTAAATTGCTAAATATTGCACAGATACGTGTTTTATCAGTAAAAAAAAAAAAAACCTGTTTTTAAATGTTATTATAAATTGTTTACCTATATATGTATAAAACTTTTTTATTATTGTAATTTGTCATACTATGTATCAATTCTTCTTTTTATTACTATGTTTGTAAATTTTATTATATTGCCATATATATGTTGAGTGATTTATAATGCTGTAACCAGAGCTAGGATGTTGATTGATCGTGAGAGGGTCAATTGTTTCCAGCTGAATAACAGCTATATATACCATACCTGCACACTGAATAGAAACACCCCCTGACGAAGTCTACCTATGACGAAACCGGTTGGGCGTGGCCTGATTGACGACGCTGTGCAATTCTGTTCCTGACCTACCTGATGTCCACAGACGGTTTACGGCTGGTCCCGGTCTGAAGCTGTTGGCGTGGTGCGGGGGTTTATTCTGGCAAGCAGATCTCTGTTTACTTTCATGTATGTGAGCTTTATTACACTTTCAAGTAAAGTATTGAATTTTATGCTCATGGTGCGCTCCCTCTCCATTTCTTTTTACATGTTTGTGGGATATTGAACCGTGGTCTGGTTCCCTGGAGAAAGCTGCAAATACTACTAAGAAAGAAAAGGACGCACTCTTAATTACTTTTGGCTGTGCGCGGTTTGGACTCCCTTTTATATATATATATATATATATATATATATATATATATATATATATATATATATATATAAGAAAAATTAATTTATCAGAGAGCGCTAGACTTAGTACCACCCAGTCAATCATACAACAAAATATATATATGCTGTACTTATAAAAATTATTAATATTATAGTATATCAATATCCGTGTACAAACTGTAACAATTCGAATCTAATAAAATAAATTAGAGAGCGCAATGTTAAACATGTTGCCACACATCATGTACTGTACTATAAACATATTCACTTGATGACTTGGTGATTACAATAAAACTGAAGGATTCATTTGTCAAACATCATGTACTGTACTATAAACATATTAACTTGGTGATTACAATAAAACTGAAGGATTAATTTCCCTTATACGAGTCAAATAATTTACAGGTTGAGTATTCCTTATCCAAAATGCTCTGGAACAGAAGAATTTTGGATAACGGATTTTTACGTATTTTGGAATATTTTTATATTTTGAATGAGGCATCTTGGGGTATCTTGCATTTATGTTGTATAACCACATCAAACACATGGAATACACACAAATATATTTAATTTGTGCATGAAACAAGGTTTTAAAACATGGAAAAAAGTTTGTGTACAATTTTAGACACTGAATTTAAATGCCAATACATTTTCTTGCACATATTTAGTGCCAGTTACATATCATTTCCTCAGTGGTGCCGGTTGCAGATGTACCCAGTAGGTTTTTAGCCTAAAATAAAAACTAAAAGTACATTTTGAGATGTATGGTATGGAGAGGATGTCTTTTCCTCACTAAAATAAGCCATCTTCGCCATCCAACCCCTCCTCGCCAGCCACGTGCCAGCCCATTGTCTTTCACAGTTGCCATGTCTTTGGGGATAATCTATTGTACTGTACAATAGTGCCATGTTTCCTTCGTCAGTGCATGCTATATTATACTGTAACTTATTACACATCCAAATCCATAAAATGTTTTCTGCCCTCAACAAAATCTAAAGAAAATATATATATATTTTTTTTAAGTTTTTCATGCTGTTATTAAAACCCAATAATTCCATACACATGTGATGTTTCTACAACAAGGCTCCTCTCTATGGGCATTATTCTGGTTAGTGCGTACATTTCCGTATACTTTCGGATGGCGTTTTTTAGCCGTATGCGCATGCGTGGGGAACGCTATGCGCATGTGCCACGCATGGTCTACGTACTTGTTCTCACTAATACCGTACAGAAATGTGCACCGCAATCACTCGGGAAATATGGGCGTATTATGGGCGTCATTCGGAAATACACAGGGGCATAGTTTCAAAGTGGGCTAAACTGGGCGGAAACATGGGCGGACATGGGGGAGTGCACTTATTTTGGTAGGCGTGCGTCGGACAGCACACCGAATGCACGCGAACAAAAAGGCAAGAAATATGCGTTGTCCATAAGCAAGTATTGCTTTGCGGACACCACTCGGTCATGCGCTAGGCATTCGGAACGCCTAATCAGGACGTCCGCACCTCAACCAATGTCAGCTGAACACAATACAATCACCTCCTTTACTCATTACTTGTTAATTACACGCTTGTCACTGCTTCAATTGGAACCATTGCAGCTTCAATGGACACATATATGCTGCACTTTTCACACACTTTTACACTGCAACTAATGAACACAACTTAATATTAATAAAAGAAATACACATGTCACTTCTACATGTATCAATTAAACCACACATTTGGGGGAAACAAAAAAACATTTATTAAATGAACTTATAAAATAAATTAGAAACCGTCACAAAATAAAAGGTAGCATACCAGCAATAAAAGTAAATAATATATACTAAATCCATGCATTGTAGACATACATAGCCACAGCAGAATCATTAGGAACACATCAGGTGGCTTCACAACAAAAGTATAGCACCAACACTTCAAGTACAGCAGACAGTAATGGTAGCCGAAACAGGGCAACAGGGGAACCAAACATGACATTCAAAACGAGGGCAAATGTGGGTACCCTCGGCACGGAATTGGACACAGGAAGCTGACACACACAGCTCAATGAAAGATTTGGGAAGACATAAGGGTGGAGATTAATGCGGACACAAGTTCATCTGCGGGCATGTTTGCCCCTGGCAGGCTCCTTGCCACGTGCAGCAGCTCTTCGGCCACGGCCACGGTCAGATGGTGGCCCAGGTGGAACAGATGCTGGTGAGGGGGTCTTCCCCCTCTGGCAGCAGGGAGTGCTGATGGTGGGAATGCACCAGAAACGGATGACATTAGGACCCTATTGCTGGCAACTAGCTCCACCATAAGCTCATTATGGTGGAGGAGGAGGTCATTTTGCCACAGGGCTTGATCAGACAGCACCTGCAGGCTAGCAGCAATTGATTGCTGGGTGGCAGTCATAGCCTGCAGGCTCCCAGCGATACTCTGGTGGCTGCTGACCAAACCCTGCAACACCTCCTCGGTCCTACCCACCCGCTCTGATGCCGACTCTCCCTGCTGGTGAATATAGCCAGGCACCTGCCCCCACGTTGCCAATTCAGCCGCGGTCAGTGGCTGCTGCTGCATGGGCCTGGTACTGGTGGCAGGTGGCACAGACTCCTCAACCTCCTCAAGAGATTCTTGACCAAGCGGTGGGGATGCTGGTGAAAGAGAACATTACAATTACAACACATTCCATGCAAAATTAGAACCAGCTACTTATGGCATGGCAAATAATTACCTTCAAGCAAAGAAGCCATGACTTCCGCTGGGGACTCGCTGTCCATGGTGCTCACCCCCCGGACCTCCTCGACTGCAATGCAGCACTCTGCCATCTCTTCCAGGGGGGTGAGCTGCAGCTTTGATGGCATGGGGCCAGCCCCAGAGGTGTGGCTGTGTTCCCACCGCTGGGTCAATTTCTTCTTGAGGTTCGTTTTGAAGTCGTGCCACCTGCAATCCAAGTTAACATATTAATACATGTCACTCCTCATGTTTGCTGTAGCACCCATAGCAATCTGCAACATAATACAACATGTGCCTCATGACACCAAACTTAGATTATATTAAATTTGAAAACCCACCCTTAGAAGATACACTCACACTCACCCTACAATAACTATCAATTAAATGACATGCCAAACATGTCTGTGGCTCCAAGCAACGTGACCGCCCATTGACCAACTCCATCTAATATCTAACGTAAACATTACTGCTCTTGTACTGTTCAAATGTAACACACATGAACTTGCCTCTTCTTAACGTGCTCCGTCTCACGAACTTGTGGAGCCACCGCATTAATCTCCGCCGTTATGTCCTCCCAGATCTTCCATCTCCTTGTGTGTGTCAACCGGTCCTGTGGACACTCGATCCAATCCCGTGCGCGAGGCACCAGGATGGCAAGCTCCTGCGCTTCGAATGCCATGTTTCTGCTGGTTTGTTCCTCTGTTGCCCTATTTCGGCCACGCCCACGGCCACTGGCACCGGCACGGCCACTGGCATCGCCACTGCCACGGCCACGGCCACCTGTCACTGTACTCGAAGTGCTGGCAAGGCTACTCTGTTGGGAAGCCACCTGCTGTGTTCCCAATGATTCTGCTGAGGCTGAAGATGGGCCAGCTGCCGATAGGCCTGATGTAGATGGCCCATCTGGCTGCTATTCTCCCAATGGCTGGTCTGGGTTGAGGGGGACATAGGTGGTGCTGGAGTCCATGCGGGCAAACAGGTCCTGGCACTCCTGCTCTTCCTCAGATAGAGATGCAGCCATGTTTGCAACAACATTGCATTTGTCTAACACACCTTTATATCCTATTTCTGTAATTGGCGTACATCAGCGACACCCTGCGTTCCGTACAGCCGCGTTCCGTACGGCAGCGTCAACCGTGCGGCGCATAGGCCACGCCCCTAACTGCAGGAAATTTTTTTTTCAAAACCTTGCAAACTTAGTAAGTCTGATTTAGTAGGTAAATGCAGATTTGTACACCAATGACCAAATAAAACTGAGGTCAGACATGAAATGTATATGTGAATGTACATCTGTACTGAGCACTTGTTTGGTATGTAGTACAAATGACAATACCCATTCCAAATGTAAATCCAGTCCACCACTTAGGCAATAGTAATCAGTGCTAGGATCCAAATCACATGTGAAAGGTCTCCAAATTCAGCCTTGATGCTAGCTACTTTTCATTCCACATGTCTAGTGTGGGCCAGTAGAAGGTAAGTGTACACATGGCAGCATGGCCTAATATTGGGAAAAGGTCTGGCACTATTTGCTATGTTTCTGCTGCATAGCTTTCACTATAAAAAAGCTGTTTAGTACCTTGTTGAGTTAGGTGTAAGTGGCTAGTGATGCAGACTATTTCACCTGTTGCTTATACCCATGTTTGGTGAATGTAATAAATTATATATAATGGGTTCCCATCTTATTTTACACTGTCTGTTTAGGAGATAGTAAGTAATGGCATGGTCTTCTCAACTATGCAAAGGTACAGCAAGTGTGGGTTTGCGATGCAATGGGTTAGCCGTCTGTTGTGGCGCATACACGCTGGTACTGTAAAAATGAACAATAAAGTTAATACCAAATATCACTCTGATCAACCAATGACAGGACATATTTGCTTGAATTGTGCCATTGCTAAGATGGCGGCCTATGGCAGAGCAGCACCTTTTTCAGCTGCGGAGCTGAGGACACTGATCTCCGTTATGGAGACCAGGCTGGGCCGGGCAGGGCCGTTCATCACCAATAGGCAGAAGCAGAATGCCTATGCGGTGGCCCGCCGGCGCATATACGCCCGCACACAGGTGCGGCGGACCATCGCTCAGCTGGAGCGGCGGTGGTCAGACCTGAGGCGTCGCCAGCCGGATTTGCTCCAGCAAATCAGGGCCAGGATTGCGAGATGTGAGTGTTTATACATTAAATGGCCATTTGTACATGATTGCCAATAAGGTAAACAGCCTGATCATGAGTTAAACATGGCATACACTATATGTGTGCTACTTCCTGTTTGACACCCTGTAATGGTCATAAAATATGTAATTGGGTAGGATTAATGTTTGTGATGCTTACAATGGGCCAAATGTCACAGCATACCTGCCATGTTACAGCCTGTGTTTTCTAAAAGCCACTAAGGAGCTGATTGCCTGTACATTTATTTCTACTTATAACCTTTGCATTTATAGCTTGATAAGGCTTAATACAAATGACCCCTAATTGGCACTTTTTTGTTTTTTCACAAACACAGCACGGGAACGAGCAAGACAGGCCCGAGAAGAGTCAGAGGCTTCCCAGGCCCAGGAGGAGGCGGAGGAAGCTATGGCCGAGGAGGTTGCAATTGAAGAAGGGGTGGCGGAGGAAGTGGAGGCAGAGGAAAGGGAGGAAGTGGAGGAGGAGGTGTGGGCAGTGGAGGCGGAGGTGGTGGCATTGGAGGACGAGGTGGCAGATGAAGCGGAGGTGCCAGATGAGGAGGAGGTGCCAGATGAGGAGGCCCCAGAAGAAGAGGAGGCCTGTGAGGTGGTGCAGGCACCCGAAATTGGTATGTATAGATAAAGAATCATTATTCCTTTTGTCATCTACTATTTGCTATGTAGCACTGGTGATTCAATTGTTTTTTTAAATACTATAAAGTGATAAAACAAACTGGGTAGCAACAGACACACTTAGGGGTTAGATAGGGTGGCCAAACCATCCCTTTAATCCTGGACACATATTAATGACACAGGTTGTGGGGATGGCTTTCAGGTCGATTTTAAGTGCCAATGAACCAGTGTAGTTAATCTGTATCCTGGAAGAAAGGGATGACGTGCTCATGTAAGGGTTACATGTCCCTGCTGCAAGCGTACAATCTGTTGCCTCATATAGTTGAGTAGAGTTTACAGGTGATTAATTTTACAAAACTAGATTCAGTATGGCATAAATGGAGTATGGACAGGCGTGGCTTAGACTGGAGTAACAAGTGGTCAGTGCCCCTGGGCCCTCCTCTAGCTAACCACCCCCTGCGGTTTGCATGTATGTTTGGCACCATAATTGTGTGTTGATTTGATCTTAGTAATGATTTTGTGCATGGGAGTGGGTTAGTGCTGCAGCTTCATCTAACTGGCATTATGACAATGATTTATGGAGCAGACCATCAGCAGGCAAGCCATGCTTGATTGCACAAATGTACTGAGCATTCCTGAGAGTTGACTAAGTCCCATGCCACGCTCCATCATATAACATACACTGAAAATTTTTTGATGATTTGGGATTGGTGCAGCGCGTGACATGCTTCTCAGAGCTTAGTCATGGGTGTGTTTGGATTCAGAAGGAGCACTATGACTGTGAGGTGTTCTACAGAGTAAAGGGTAGAGGGGAAAAAACAGGCTTTCCATGTAGTATGTATGCATGTATGTATAGCTGTATGTGTCATAAATATATAGTTATATATGTGTCTATATACATAAATATATATATATATATATATATATATATATATATATATATATATATATATATATATATATATATATATATATACAGGTTGAGTATCCCGTATCCGAATATCCGTTATCCGAATTATTCCGAAAACCATACTTTACAGAAAGTGGAAAAAAAAATTGTTTAGCTAAAAACTCACTGGGGACATCTGTAACAGCACTACTGAGGACATGATATGTAACTGGCACTATATATGTACAAGAAAATTATTGCTTGGCATTCAAATTCAATATCTGAGATAGTACACAAATTTTGTTTCCTGTTTTGAAACCTTGTTTTTTGAACAAATAAAATATATTTGTGTGTATTTTATGTGGTAATAAATATATATTTGTGATTATTTTATGTGTTTATACAGCATACATGCAAGATACTGCAAAATACATAATTGAAATATTAAAATATTCCAAAATACGGAATAATCCGTTATCCAAAATTCTCCTGGTCCCGAGCATTTTGGATATGGGATACTCAACCTGTATATATATATATATATATATATATATATATATATATATATATATATATATATATATATATATATATATATATATATATATATATATATATATATATATATATATATATATATATATATATATATATATACACACACACACACACACCTGTCACGGTGCATGTTTTAAATTTAGGTATGACTATGTTAAATGTATGCATGAATATCATTAATAATTTGACCCTTTTTAATATGTCCACAGATGAGCCAGCCCAAGCACAAGAGGGTCTCCGTGGGGCCCTCTTCCGAATCCGAGGCCACATGCGCCAGGTCATGGCTGAATTGGACCAGCTGCTGGATGGCCCCATTTATTTTTTTTTTTTTTTGGTTTAAATTAAAAGTTTTGTAACATTAATAAATAGTTTATTACAGTTCGAAGTTGTCTGTGTGTTTTTTATAAATGGAAAAGTATATGTGTAACTTGTTTATAATCTTTAAAATAAGCAAAATGTACATACTGTATATAGATGTATGTTATGTTCACATGCTGTAAGGGTTAATGTGTGTAATGAATATAGTAGTAATGTGTTTCAGTATATATTAGGATTTAATTGATTCAATTAGACAACAATCCCTTTTTAATGAGGTTGCCTTATTGCCTAAGTGGGTCATGTGATCGCAGTGTGTGCTCAGAAAAATAGTGTTGTATTTAGCGTAAATACTCCGCATCGGTGCGTACGGCCAGCTTCCCGTACGTTCTAACGCGGTAAGACCGTGCTTACGCTGCAAGACCGTGCAGAATCTGTACGTGTCCACCGCACACGCAAGGTTTGTATGTCGTCCGTACACACGCCCAATTCTTAAAGAGTCCGAATGCGGAGGCTCAATGGGCGTTTCTACGGATGATGTCCGCATAGCGTTGCGTGCGGCCCGCTCCGTAAGAATTCGGGAAAGTACGCATTGATCAGAATAAGGGCCTATATTGTTATTAGGACACTTTAATTTGAATATTAATTCTGTACTATTATTATACATTAACATTTCTTTATGTTTGCTTCTATATAAAATACTTATTTGTCTCTCTCTTTTTTGAAGGACCTAAAAGGACAACAAAACGATATCTATAACACTATTACTATGCAATGACAGCTGATATCTATGAAGAGATGTTATATGGAATCTGTAGTAAAAACTATTGGGTCAATAAGATATCTGTATTCTGTAACATTGTACATGGCGTGATGCATTGTGCCACACACAAGACAGCGGATTGCTGAGGTTTGGTCATGTGTAGTCATAACTCCATTTTATCTATCTATCTATCTATCTATCTATCTATCTATCTATCTATCTATCTATCTATCGATCTATCTATCATATGCAATCACAATGATGACATTCAGAATATTGAAATTCATGATGTTGACATGGTTACTATGATGACATCATGAATGGCAACACCTGAAAAAATATACATTTTGATGGAATGTCTAGAAAGAAGGGAGACACAAAACTGTGCACCGTAGGGATATAACTATTTTATATATTAAAAAACATATTCAATTACATAATATAGACATAATTACACAAAATTAAACACAGATAGCTAAATAGGTGGCCACTCTATTACATAATTAACACATAATCATGATCACATACAATTCATAAAATAATTGTTAAAATAATAGGTGAGATATTATCAATTATCAATTTTGGATAAAGAGCCCGTATTTGGATAAGATGTTAATCAATACTTAGTAGCTTAAGATTAGTATATTGCCAAAACAGTTTAGAGACAGTTCTTAGGGGTGCAGCAGAGAGTAGCTTAGTCCTCTGGTTAGTTTGTTAGGCATTAAAGAGTTAAGCAGATGGTATTGTTAGTAAGCTTTATCAATAGTTTATTTGTAGGTTCAGTTCATCATGTCTGGCCAGACAAAGAGTAAAGGTACCTTTACAGCCTCAGAAGAGAAAGATGTCCTACCAGCTACCAACACCAGTTTGTCTATGCGGCAGCTTTATCCAGAGTGAAACACCATACAATTTATTGCAGAATGCAGGAATGCATATGAGATGGATGTCCGTTTTGGTATCCCTAACGCGTTTCCCCGCCTGTTGTTAACCTCAGCGGCTTCTTCAGAGAGAAATGTCCAGTGCAAGAAAATGCAGTCGTTGCGTGATATAGACATTTCCACTAGGTTTAGGGTTGGGTTTCTGTTGGGGTTACTGTTAACATCAGGGTTATTGTTTACTTTAGGATTAGCCTAACATATAACTCCTGGGGCAAGTGTTACATTACCTCTAAGGTTACAGGTTAGGGTCACTGTTATGATTAAGGTTACTGTTAGGGTTAAGGTTACCTTTAAGTTCAGGATTACTGTTATACCTCTTTCACACTGCAGCTCTTTAACGGTAAATTGACATTTTTTTAGGCTTTTTAAATGGGTAGAGCTGTAGTGTGAAAGCTCCAGGGTGCTTTAACCATTTAACAAATACCGGTATTTGTAAAATGGTTAAAAAGCAGTGTCCTACCCATTTTAGAGCCGTTTTTTTGGCAGTGTGAATGGCTCTATTTCTATGGCTTGAAACGTGTCCCTTGGGGGTTAAACGGGTTGAATGTGTGAATGGTATTAAATGCTTTTTAAAACGGTTTTCACCTGCAATGTGAAAGGTCTTAAGGCTCAGACCCATTTTAAAGTCCCATTTAAGAATACCATGTCATTACATGTTTCTGCAGTGCAAAAGCAGCATTAGGGTCACTGTTATGATTAAGGTTACTGTTAGGGTCACTGTTATGATTAAGGTTACTGTTAGGGTCACTGTTATGATTAAGGTTACTGTTAGGGTCACTGTTATGATTAAGGTTACTGTTTGGGTCACTGTTATGATTAAGGTTAACTTTAAGTTCAGGATTATTGTTAGGGTTTATGATATCATTTAAGTTGCCATTAGGGTTATGTTTGGGATAAAATTAGGGCTGGGATTACCGTTATGGTAAGGGTTAAAATAGAATATCAACATTAAATACACTGTCAAAATTTCAACTATTTTGGAATTACATAATTGTCAACTTGTTGAATATTGACATGATCAATTTTGACATAACGATGTAATGTTCATTGTCATCCAAATGAGTGATTATATCTCTTTTGCTCCTTTATTCCATACCAGTTTTTTTTTTCTATTTGTACTGCAGATTATACATAATGATTATGTTGTGTGCCTCTCCCATATATTGTATGGCAATTTTGGGCATAGAATTACATTGAGAAGAATTTAGGGGTTGCTGAGAGATTTTACCTTCTGAAGACTGGAGAAGCCAAACAAACAAGAGACTACCCAATGCTTTGGGAATTTGTTCCAGGATGACTACATTATATACTGCATAGTGATTTATTTCTATGAACATTCATGGATCGTTTTTCAGGAACTTTTGATTATATTTTTGTAGTAATTGCATTATTTTTCTTGTACCTTCCCCAAAATAATCTTGTATACTGTACATGTATTTCCTTTTGCTTTGAGTCCATCTGTATGCACTGTGTATACAGATATAGCCACTCTCATCATGGCTGAGATATGGCTGCTATTGCACATTAGGAGAAGAAAGTCGCCCCCTCTGGGCCAGGCTGCAGGTCGATGTATTTTTAATTGGTAATGTTTTGTACTTGGGCAAATTTGTGTGGTTTTGTAGTGACAAAGTGTTTCATGTATTCAAAATATATTTTCTTTGCAGAAAATCATTGTAGATGTGTTGGCTTATTACATGGAAGGACTGTATACAAATATAATACCATACCATTGGAAAATACATAATAAGATATTTCTATAACACCAAAACTGCAAAATTTGTATCCCATGTTAAGAGTTTCTTCCAAATCAGTAGATCTCTTCAGTGCCAACAGCAGCTCATAGCCTGGCATAGAAACCCACTTCAGCACCATGGACAGCGCAGGCTTAGAGATGCAGCCTGAGGTCAGAGCACGCTGGGGAGGAGCAGTTACACACTGACCTGTCAGATCAGTCTGTCCTCCCTCTCTGCTCCCACCTCCTCACTGAGGCTCCTCCTCCTTCCAGGGGGTTATCACGGCTTCCACACAGTATTACTGGCTGCTGCTTACTGTCTGCATTGCCATGCTTTGTTTATGCAGAGAGATTTGGTAAGAAATTTCCAGTTTTGTTTAAAGCGGCAATCATTGAGACTGCAAAATCAAACTGCCTGGGAGATGGTTGGCAGGGTAATAAGAAGCCAAGGTAAAAATATGATGCTCTCCACTCAATGAGGTAAATTTACTAAGATTGGAGTTTTATTGAAGATAGGATGTCACCCATAGCAACCACTATGAATAAACTGCATATTTATTTAGCACCTTCTAAAATATAATAGATGGAATCTGATTGGTTCCTATGGGCAACATCTCATCTTTAATAGATCTCTTATCTTAGTAAATGTAGCCCTACGTCTGTTAGTGCATCCTTGATGTGGGGGCTCTGATCTCCATATTTGTCAATGTATGCTGCAGGTGGGGGGCTCTGATCTCCATATTTGTCAATGTATGCTGCAGGCGGGGGGATCTGATCTATGTCTATGAGTGTATGTTGCAGGTGGGGGGCTCTGATCTCCATATTTGTCAATGTATGCTGCAGGTGGGGGGATCTGATCTCCATATTTGTCAATGTATGCTGCAGGCGGGGGGATCTGATCTATGTCTATGAGTGTATGTTGCAGGTGGGGGGCTCTGATCTCCATATTTGTCAATGTATGCTGCAGGTGGGGGGATCTGATCTCCATATTTGTCAATGTATGCTGCAGGCGGGGGGATCTGATCTATGTCTATGAGTGTATGTTGCAGGTGGGGGGCTCTGATCTCCATATTTGTCAATGTATGCTGCAGGTGGGGGGATCTGATCTATGTCTATGAGTGTATGTTGCAGGTGGGGGCTCTGATATCCAGGTCATGCTATAATTTCTTGGGGCTGGTAACTGATTATACCACCTAATCATACTGTCTGTCAATGCATGAAAATGTCCGGGACACTATCAGAAACAGTGATCATATATAATTATTATAATATTAAGGGGGCACAGATAAAGGACCTTATTCAGGTCCGTTCGCATGACCGCGTGCGTTCGCTGTCCGATGTTCTGTGTTTGCGCAGACGCATGCATATTTCTGCGCGTGTGCATGCGTTTGGTGCATGCAGCATTTTAGATATAAGGTGGCACAGATAGGGGGCCAAATGCACTAAGCTTCAAAAGTGATAAAATGGAGAGTGATAAACAACCAATCAGCTTCTTCCTGCCAGTCTGTGACATGGCAGCTGATTGGCTGGCTGTTTATCACTCTCCATTTTATCACTTTTGAAGCTTAGTGCATCTGGCCCAAAATCTATTAGACCATTTGGGCAGAGTGCAGTGTCTTGGAATCAAAGAATAGATAATATTATGCTGTGTCCGAGGGATGGCCACGCAGGCTCATTAGTGACCACACCTTCCTAATACTGATGGTTGGCCAGACAATTTCTGTGGGTCCCACCACTGCATTTGCCTGGTGGGATATGATTACCCCAGTCTTACATTGGGCAAGTATACAAGTCTTATTAGTTTAGCTTTGGTAATGCTGTTTAGATCAGATAGATACATTTGAGATAATAATAATAATAATAATAATAATAATAATAATAATAATAATAATAATTATTATTATTATTATTATTGTTATTATCGTTCATTATATTCATTATATCCCCCAGTGTATACACACCTTTAGTTTCTTGAGGTTGCTCATGTACATGCTCTATTGGAATATCACTAGCTGGGGTTGGCCACCACTAATGTACATAACGCGCACGTAGGTAACCTAAAACTGTTTGCACAGGACAGGAGAGGAGCTGGGGGGGAGGGGGGGTCTTGCAAGTGACAGCCAAGGAATACATTGAAGGCCTGATTTATTACATGCTTGTTAGATATCACCCATCCCAATGTACTATGGGGGGGTAACGTCCTTAAGGTGACTGCAAGGTGGCTGTGCCAATGCAACTTACTGGTGGAACCGTTACTCTAGGCAAATTTCTTCTCAAATGGACAACACCATGTGCACTGCAGCAGTGCCAGATTAAGGTATAAATGGGCCTGGAGCTGAAAATTATCAAGGGCCTATTATGTGTAATAGGGGTTGTGACCAGTGTTCTGGTTGGGTGGTCTGCTCATGGGTGTGTCTCTATTTGTGTAAATACTTTCAACTAATCATATATGCTTGGAAAAGGCAGGGGCTGGCATAGGAAAAATGCAAAGGGATTAGTATAGGGTGGAAAATGGCAAAGAGGTTGGCATATGCAAAGGCCTGGCACAGAAAAGAGGGAAAATAGAAGCTGCAGATATACTTACCTTCCAGCGGCGGCTGCAGACTTTGGGCTGCAGTGCCGACCATGTATCGCCTGCACTGAGAGCATCGGACAATATATATGCACACTCCCTTCAGCGAAAGAGTGCAATGGCATATTTATACACATACACATATATACATACATACTGTACACACACACACAATACCTTCCCCGGCACTCCAGTGTCCCAAATCTGGGTTACCTCCTTAGGGGTGAGTCCATTCTATATGGTCGCAGGAAGGTAGGCAGCACACAAAAGGCTCCAAACTTATTAAGATTAAAATTCCGACACTCACAGGGTGCAGGGAGATATGTTGCTGGGTGCCCTCCAAAGGTGCACCTGCAGGACACCGATGTCCTAAGATACTTGCGGGGTGAGGTGGCACTCCAGTCATAAAAAAAAATACAAAAAGAAAGACAGAAAAAGGATTGTCTTTTTGCTGGCGCACTTTTTAAGAAAGAAAAAAATATTCCATAAAATTTACCTTTTATTTTTATAATATTAAAAACCGTTTAAGTGAAATTGTGAACCACATAATTGAATTTTACAAACATTGAATGATAAAAAGAAAATGAGAAGCACGTGTTGTGTGAATAAGTATGTTGTTCTGGTATACATTGCCCAAATTTAGTTTGTCGGAAATATTGCAAATACTGTCTAGACAAATTCTTCCCAGTACCGCTCTGTTGCGGAGTGCTGGGGGGGATGACTGTCTCCTGTTTAGGTACTTTTTGATATGTTGCTCTATTTGCAGAGTAACTGCTTTGGCAATATGTAATACAGAAGGTCCAGGTCAATCGGTGTAAGGTTATGGCTAAGGTTTTCTTTCCAATGCTGTCCTATTTTCAGATAAACTGCTTTGGCAGCTAAATTGTTTACAAAAGAATGATTTATTACAAAGTAACCTCTTTGGCAGCATATATATTTTTAATTGCTGCTCTATTTGCAGTTGAACATCATTTATTGCTTTGTCATAACCTGTCAGTGTCGAGGAGCCAGTAAGTTTATAACTTGATATACAAGCCAATTGTTACTCAAAAAAACTGCCTTGGCAGCACACATATTTTTGCTGCTCTATTGCATTTTTGTATTAATATAGTCTCCTCATTTTGCCTGGTTGGTCATTCCAAAATAGATAAATGGGTGTCAAAGACACACAGGTCTCTCTTGCTTCTGTTTTAGAGATGTGCGTGTTCTTACAGTGAGACAGTATTATGTATATGTGGGGCAATTCCGCATACAAAAAATTCTTATTTGGTGGCACTGGGAATAAGTATTAGATAAAAGTCCATATGGGGTATAATTCCCATTGGTTGTGCTGGATTTAATTTTATGTTGTTGTCTGAAATAGATTGCCGGCAAAGATAGGGATCTACCCATGCAAAAAGTTTTTGCTGGTGCTCGGTGTCGCGTAGCAATCAGTTTAATTAAGCTTGGAGGTTGGCACATTTGTAAAAGGCTAGAATTGCCACATTTACACAATTATTTTGTTGCCATGCCTCCTCGTATTGCTGTGTTGATGTGCCTGATTATTTCAAGAGCCAACAGGTTGCGCATATATACAGTATAGCAGTTTAAGTTAGCATGTTTTTCCTGTATTGCTGGTATTATCAGGATTTAAAGAATAATGGTTCTCTAATATGTTGGGTAATTTTTGCGTATAATTGGCAGGGTGTCATGCTTTCCTAGATAGCTCAGATTCATACACACGCAGACAAGTTACTGAATATTGCTGGTATTCTTATGTTAGTTTAAAACATCGTCAATTAACACCACCATCCAATAAATTGGATGGTGTGTATATGATCAGTGATTTCTCTTAGCTCTAGGTGCGTTTTTAATTACCGCACTTTGCTCAATTTGTCGGCTGTATGTGCTTGCGGTAATATGTGCTAATTTTAGCAGGTATGTGCACTATATTTGTGTTTTTATTTAGAAGTTCCACGGTCAACACGTCTGTCCAATAAGTTGGATCGTGTGTATCTAGTGTGATTTTTGGGGGTATCGCACTTTGCTCAATTTACACATATAGATGCGCTTGCAATAATATGCGGTAGTGTGGCAGATATGTGCACTTAGAATAGTGTGCTGGCGACTTTATTTTCTCCAGTACCTTATTGTGTTTTATAGGTACCACACTTAGCTTAATTTGGCCGGTATGTACACAAACAATATTATGTTTGTAAATACGCTTATGCTACGTCTATATGTGTTTATTTGGGTACCACCTTTTACTCTATTCAGGCAAGTACGTGCACATACAATGAAAGTGCTGCTAGTCGTGTGAGTTCTAGGCGCATACTGTATGTGCTGTAGTTTTACTGCTGCACAATTACAATTTTATTTTACAGCACAGATACTGATGATTTCTGAGAGATCAAGTCTCAGTGGCCCTTATTCTGATCGGTGCGGATATATCCGCGTGCGTTCGGCCCGCCGATGTTTTGTGTCTGCGCATGTGCAGAGGCGTCTCTGCGCATGTGCGAGCGGGGCGTACGGCCAAATCCCGCATGATCTGTGAACACTCCGAACAGGGGGTGGAGAGGGGCGTGAAGGGCTATTTGGGCTCATTACCATATGCATACGCCCCGCGTTTCATGGGCGTTCCCATGCAAACGCTGGGCGTACGTATGGTAATGCAGTCATGACGCACGTGTAGGGGGCGGACATTTGACATCGCCGGATGTCAGCTGCCCGCCGAGATCCCTGCTTTTGCGCAGAAACATGTCCGTGTGGTCTGAGGTTGCGGGAGCTGGTGGAGCATTCGGTCCTGCAACCATCGAATGATGGGGGAGGTTCCCTTAGATGGAGGAGGCGTATTCCGTGAAAAATACATGTGCGGTCCGTTCGGCCAGCTTCTTACCGCATACGGACGGAGTTGGCGATCCGTATGGAAGGCGGGGTTTCGCACGCACGGTCCTGGCCGCATATTCGGCTCAGGCCGCACCGATCAGAATAAGGGCCAGTATTAGGTACACATAAAGATAGAAGTCGGGGCACATTAGCTAGATGGTTGCGCTCCGTGTTTAAGTTGTACTTACAACTTGGGCTATTTAGCTAGCTGCTATTTGTGTTACAAGCACGTAATATTTGTACATTTACTGGTTGCTATTATATTATAGGTACACAATGTTAGCAGATTAGCTGAGATGGTTGCGCTCCATAACTGGATTGCGCTTGCAGTTAGAATTAGTGATTGACTGTTATTGTGCTCTGGGCATACAGTGTCAGCACGTAAACTTAGAAGTTGCGCTTCATACTCAGGTTGCGCTTACAACTTAGGCTATCAGCTCACTGCAATTCATATTACCTGCACATCGTATTTGCACATTTACTAATTACTATCATATTACAGGTCGGGTAGCGTTTCCATTGTAAGCCAATGGCTGGCTGTTATTACAGGCACACAGTATAAGTACACTGACTAAATGCTTGTGCTCCATACTCGGATACCGCTTCCAGTTTAAGCTGATAGCTAGCTGTAATAGTATTTCAGGCACATAATATTTGCTCGGCTTATTCAATTTTTAACAAACTATCTTGCACATTTTTAAACTGACAACACACAACACGTGCATCGGGGTTGCTGACGCGCGTTTCACAGGCGGCTCTCTCCTGGAGAAAGGAGCCACCAAATTTTTTGTATGCGGAATTGCCCCACATATACATAATACTGTCTCACTGTAAGGACACGCACATCTCTAAAACAGAAGCAAGAGAGACCTGTGTGTCTTTGACACCCATTTATCTATTTTGGAATGACCAACCAGGCAAAATGAGGAGAATATATTAATACAAATCTGCAATAGAGCAGCAAAAATATGTGTGCTGCCAAGGCAGTTTTTTTGAGTAACAATTGGCTTGTATATCAAGTTATAAACTTACTGGCTCCTTGACACTGACAGGTTATGACAAAGCAATAAATGATGTTCAACTGCAAATAGAGCAGCAATTAAAAATATATATGCTGCCAAAGAGGTTACTTTGTAATAAATCATTCTTTTGTAAACAATTTAGCTGCCAAAGCAGTTTATCTGAAAATAGGACAGCATTGGAAAGAAAACCTTAGCCATAACCTTACACCGATTGACCTGGACCTTCTGTATTACATATTGCCAAAGCAGTTACTCTGCAAATAGAGCAACATATCAAAAAGTACCTAAACAGGAGACAGTCATCCCCCCAGCACTCCGCAACAGAGCGGTACTGGGAAGAATTTGTCTAGACAGTATTTGCAATATTTCCGACAAACTAAATTTGGGCAATGTATACCAGAACAACATACTTATTCACACAACACGTGCTTCTCATTTTCTTTTTATCATTCAATGTTTGTAAAATTCAATTATGTGGTTCACAATTTCACTTAAACGGTTTTTAATATTATAAAAATAAAAGGTAAATTTTATGGAATCTTTTTTTCTTTCTTAAACAGTGCGCCAGCAAAAAGACAATCCCTTTTCTGTGTTTCTTTTTGCATTTCGCCTATTGTCTTTGGCAGCACCCCCAACTTTAGTTGCACTATAATATAATCCAGTAACTAATATTTGGGGTTCACCTTAATAAATTCACATATATCTGGTGCAGAAGCAACTCCAAAACCCCTTCCCCCTTTCTTTTGAATAAAAAAAAAAATACTGAAAGCCAAAACTTGGTAGACCAACATATCAGCACCTTTTACGTGGTCACCTAATTCAGTGATTCTCAACCTCGGTCCTCAAGGACCCCAACAGAGCACGTATTCCAGGTCACCTGGCAGTTGCACAGGTGCACTCATTATTCACTGACACATTTTAAAAGATCACAGGTGGAGCTAAATAATTCACCTGTGATTCTGTGTGGAGACCTGGAAAACGTGCACTGTTGGGGGTCCTTGAGGACCGAGGTTGAGAACCACTGACCTAAGTTTACCACAACATATACCCCTTATACAAATCATGCAACACAATAGTAACCCCCTTATACTGTACTTGCCTCTTACACATTATGCCACATGGAATGAGCCAAAATACACACCGACTGAGCCAAAATACACACTATACCAAATGGATTGAGCAAAAATTCACAATATGCCTCATAAACAGGGGCATTGCGTGCCAAAGGTGTGCATTAAAAATGTACACCATAATGCCCACTACATGTTAAGCCACACACCATAATGTCCATTATGTATTATGCCAAACACCATTATTCTTATTAGAAATTATGCTACATAAGTGCTGCTTACTTACATGCTCATTGCCAGGGGTTCCATGACTGCTGCCATGTGGGATTACATGCTCATTGCAAAGGGAAAATACACACTCTGCCGGGCAGAAGTAAAAGCCATTGACAGCCTGGCAGAGAGCAGGGGGCTGCCCGACTGTATTCGCAACAATGCAGGTGCCAGCTATTTGAAATAATGCACAAAAGAGAAAGGTTTTTAAGCAGCGCTATCAGTGAGAGACAGCCAATAATTTAATAAAATAACAATTTATTACACAATAAAAAGATATATCAATAAAACACATCAACTTGATTAGAGATTAATTGGGCGAATATTTGGGCAATGTGTTGGAATATACCAAGGTGGTGGGGGGACCAAAGTTATATAACCTGCACCGATCCGCTGAAGTTAGTCCCGATGGAATGCAGTCCAGATTGGAATAATATCCTGGTTGATGAACATAAATAATATTTAATGATCACTCTAAATAAAACAAAAATAATCAGCTGGACCGGATATATAATGCCGATATTCGGCCAATCAGAGTAAATGGTTCACCGCTTCCTGTCTTTTGGAACGCACATGCGTCCCCAGAGTTCGGCAGTATGTGATGTAAGAATAGAATAGAATAGAATAGAATCAACTTTATTGGCCATGTATGCTTGCGCACACTAGGAATTTTTTGTGGATTTTACAGTGCAGGATCAACCAGGGAGGGGAGGGGGGGGGGGAACATTACATACATTAAATTGAGACATTATATGCAGGAAACACATGCCCGCCGAGCAGCACAGCGCCTAGGCAGCCATCAGCGGCGCCACTGGTCGTTGCAGCAGCCGGTAGGTAGCAATATAAGCAGGGACAGTACAATACCACACAGGGAACATATACCCGCCGAGCTGCACAACGCCTAGGCAGCCATCAGCGGCGCCACTGGTCGTTGCAGCAGCCAGGTAGGTAGCAGTATGAGCAGGGACGGTACAGTTATCACATAGGGAACAAATACCCGCCAAGCTGCGCAGTGCCTAGACAGCCATCAGCGGCGCCACTGGTCATTGCAGCAGCCAGGTAGGTAGCAGTATGAGCAGGGACAGTACAGTTATCACATAGGGAACAAATACCCGCCAAGCTGCACAGCGCCTAGGCAGCCATCAGCGGCGCCACTGGTCGTTGCAGCAGCCAGGTAGGTAGCAGTATGAGCAGGGACAGTACAGTTATCACATAGGGAACAAATACCCGCCAAGCTGCACAGCGCCTAGGCAGCCATCAGCGGCGCCACTGGTCGTTGCAGCAGCCAGGTAGGTAACAGTATGAGCAATACATTGCAGTTAAGGCAGAGATAGCTTAGACAGTACAGTTATCACACAGGGGACACAAGGTTATATATGGTTGAGTGCACAGATCCTAGGCAGCCATTTGCGGCGCCATTTGCAGTGGTGGAGATGGTGGTGGGGGGGTGGGGGGAGGGGAGAGTCACTGAGGCCAGGGGAGAGTCAGCGAGGCCTGTGGCTGGAGCCTGACCATTTCCAATGAGTCCGGGGGCCTTTGTTGAGGGCCGCGGCTGAGCAGCAGTAAGGTGTTGTACACATCCGCATCCCCCTGCCGGAAATGACGTGTCACAATATTGTCATCTACGCACAGTTATTATTGTCCGGCCTGAGGTGGTATGCAGTATGATTATAATACCGGATATGACGTTACGCCATATATACCTATAGCGTTTTTTATTATATTATTATAATTAGGTGATCAGTCTGGTTTCCCACACTCAGCGGATCATCACAACCGGAAGTGACGTATCGCAACTTTACTAGAGTGTCTCTAAGGGGGAATTAATTTTACGGACACCAATCAGTTCTCTCCTATAGTGAACTCATATTCGGGCCGGTGTTTGGCCACCCATTTGTACGGGATTTAGAAATACATCATATCCTATATTTGGAATGCAAATATTACTTAAAGAAAACTAAAGTTAATACAGACACAAAAATATATATATAGCAAATTAATTGGTTGATTAAATACACAAAATATAATTCATTACTAAAAAAATATATAATAATAATAATAATAATAATAATAATAATAATAATAATAAAAAAATTGCTTATTAATTCATCAATAATAGTTCCTAAAACCCAGTTAATGATCCTAAGCATATTGATACTGCTCAGATGAAGAAAATAACAAAATATATATATATATATATATATATATATATATATATATATATATAAAAAATATATAAAAAATATAAATATACTGTTTATAAATAAATATATCTATACTTAAAGAACAGTATTTAACTCAAGAGACTCATTTAAACCTTTGGGAAATAAACAATTGAATTTAAAAATCCAGTAAATCTCTAGTCTACAAAGTAGTTTATATCTATTACCTCCTCGTTTACTGGTATTAATATGTTCAATTCCCAATAATTTCAAACAATCAGAGTTGCCATTATGGTGTTCTGCATAATGCCTAGATATGCTGTGCAACAGATTTCTATTTTTAATATTTTTTCGGTGCTCTAAGAAACGAGTTCTCAGTGCTCTTGTCGTTCTCCCTACATATTTCAAATTGCAACTGCAAGAGAGAACAGAAATTACAAAATCTGTATTACAGTAATGCCTCTTTCCCACTGCAGGCTTTACACGGTGAAATGCCTTTTTTTTTGCCTTTTTAAACGGGTACAGCTGCAGTGGGAAAGCTCCAGGTTGCTGTACCCGTTTAAAAATACTGTGTTTTTTTAAAAGGGTAAAAAGCAGTGTTTTACCCACTTAAAAGCCGTTTTTTCGGCAGTGGGAAAGGGGTATTTATGTCTCTTACTCGTTTAAAGACCCGTTTAAAAAAATCGGGTCATTACCTGTGTAGGCAGTGGGAAAGCAGCATTAATTAGACCCTAAATTTCAATCGTTTTTCTTTCACCTTCAATCATAAATGTTGTGGTTTTATTTTGAATAAATGTACAGGTTATACAGTACATGAGGTTCTACCACATTGAAAACCACCATTCACCCTCTGTGTTAACCACATAGTGGGAGGGATCAAAACTCCTGAAGATGGAACATTTTTAATTTCAGTTTCTTGTCTGAGGACACTTGGAGCCAGCATGGTTTTAAAAGATGTATTTTTCTTAAAGATAAATGTCGGATGTGGAGGTAAAATCTACCTTAGTGTTGGATCCTGTTTAAGAATGGGAAAGTTCTTTAGTACAGATGTGGCAGGTCCCATCTTGGCAGGGGATGGCGCTGGCGATGGTGAGAAGGGGACGCGCGTGCACGAGAGACGCGCGCGTCCCCTTCCGACGGCGCTTCCATCCGTTCCCCCGGGTCCCCGCCGGCTTGCCTGCCCGCATCCCCCCCTAACCCCCCCTAACCCTGTCCATCTCCCTGAGGCGGAGACGGACAGGGTTTCCGTCGCGCTGGCGACGGAGACTGAGACGCGCGTGCGCGTGAGACGCACGCGCGTCTCAGTGTATTCGCTGGCACGGCTGCTGGCGGGTCGCCAGCGCGGACGTTCTGGCGATCCGCCAGCCAGGATGGGACCTGCCCCATCTGTATAATCTTCTTAATCTCCACATACTGTGAATTAAAGGTTGAGATAAAGGAAAGATGTTTTTTATTATTGCTATCTGATGGAACCGGTTCCTCCGGTTTCTAGGGGGCTAGCAACGTGGGGCCAGGCTTGTTGGAAAGCCCCAGACCTCAGCTACACAATGAGCATATTTGGAGAGTGGGCCTTGAGCTGTAGCTCCATCAGGCCCATTGTTAATCTGGCCATTCACTGCAGGTGGGGCAGATGTAACTTGTGCAGGGAGAGTTAGATTTGGGTGAGTTATTTTGTTTCTGAGCAGGGAAAATACTGAATGTTTTATTTTTACACTGCAATACAGATCTCACTTTGTATTAAAATCCCACCGAAATCTAAATCTCTCTGCATATGTTACATATGCCCCCCAGCAGTGCACATGGTTTTGTCCATTTGAGAAGGAATTTGCCTTTGCGAGTTGTATAGGGTGATATTTTTAACAACATTTTGGACGCCATTTTGTCATGCATAACCTCCATTTTCTATCTGTATAACTTCATTGCTATATACATGTACTTTTTATTAGAATGAGTGCTTTTACAGACATATAGGCACCAGTTAGAAATATAGTTCCATTCTAAGTGTCAGCTGTCTTTTACCTTTGACCTGGTGTGGAAGATATGGTACTTGTGTAATATCTGGGCGCTCGATTTGTTTGATTGTATGCCTTAACTTAAGGCATACAATCAGATGCGATGGACCCGATTTTTGCAGAAAAATCGCGTTGATCGCATCGCATGCAACCAAATCGCAAGCGATGGGATCTACGCGATCGACGCGATTTTTACATTGGATTCTATGTTAAATGGTCCCTGAGACCCGATTTTACATTGGATCCAATGTTAAATGCCCCCCAGACCCCTTTTTTATTGTATACCCACCCTGTTCATACCCCCACTATCCAAGTGGGCATGGAGTTGATTTTATATAGTGTGGCGAGCGAAAAGAGCCACCGAGCCCAAAGCATGGCGACCGCAGCGAGCCCCATGAGGGGACGTGGAATTCATTTTAAGTAATCTTCATCCGCTCGCCCCGCTTCGGGCTCGGTGGCTCGCTGCGCTCGCCACGCTGCGCTCGCCGCGCTGTATAAAATCAACTCCGTGCCCACTTGGATAGTGGGGGTATGAACAGGGTGGGTATACAATAAAATATGGGGTCTGGGGGCATTTAACATTGGACCCAAAGTAAAATCGGGTCTCAGGGACCATTTAACATTGAATCCAATGTATAAATCGCGTAGATTGCATTGCATGCGATTTGGTTGCATGCAATGCGATCGACGCAATTTTTCCGACCGATCGAAAAATCGGGCGCCCAGTTATTACACAATTATCGAAGATATAGTAAGTGGGAAGTGTAGCCAGTGTTTAGGCAAACTGTCAGTAAGCCTGCTATCAGAATGTCTGATCGGAACTGTCTAGTAAGCTGTAAGGGCTATTGTGTCCATAACTCTGTGAATGGGAATCTTGTCATTTTGGAATAATTTATATCATGTGAACAGACTGCTACATCCAGAAAGCAATATCTTACAATACTAGGATATTTGCTGCAGGATGGGTATTTAAAGCCTAGAGACTTATACATGGTAGTTCCTGAAGCTAGGTCTGTCTGCAGCTGACACAGACTTCTAATCCACCTCAGTGTAATAACTCTGTAGAGTTACTAAGAGGGACCCTGAGGATGACTGGACTTTTATTCTTTAAACTACTTATCTGATGATCCAGGACAGATCTTAAAACATGAGATGAACCTGGTCGCTTGAGTTATTATTTTCAACCGACAACACGAGTGAACTAGAATAAGAGCCTATGTATATTTTGCTACAACACCAGCTGAGCAGCCTAAAGCTAAAGTACCCTTCCCATGGAACAAGCATTACCTCCTACATGCCAGTAGCATAACCTTCATTACATGCACATGGGCAGTATGACCGGGTAGTCCCTTAGCACCCATACACGCGTGTTTAGCAGTATTACACAGGGAGCTACATGTGTATTAACCTAGGGCACCTAGAACCTTTAATCAGGCACTGCTAGGAACCCATGGGCTGGTGCCTACTCTGCATATTTGGTAAACCAGCTCTCCATGTACTGTATCATATAACTGTGTCACTCTTTCCCCAGCTCTGTCTCTAGGGTATGACTTATTGTCCTCAGCCAATGCGACATACTGTACAGTATCATCACCAATCTTTCCTGTAAATAATCCTTTTTAATGAGCAGAGCAGGGAAATGAAACTACAGTTTGGGGAATTATTTTAAAACAAAAACAAAAAACAGACAGGGCGTTGCCGCAGCCAAAAATCATTGCAGGGGTTGTTACCAAATGACAAAAAATTTTTTGCTGAAAATGAGAGAGAAATGGCAATACAGTAAGGGGGCAATTCACGCTCCCCCATCCGATGTTTGGGGGTTGCGCATGCGTGAATATGCACATGTACATACTACAAACCCCATGTGCCGATATTTCCAGATACAGTAGGGGAATTATCGGCACTCACCCATTCAATTCTGCCAATAACGTCAGCATTGAAGGGTGTCAGATCCAACTTTTTAAAATTCAGATTGGATTTGTTGGAAACTGACGCGGATCGTCGAATTCAGTGAAGTTTTTCGACAATCTGCGGCTGTTTTCGCAGATCCACTGACCATTTTGACACTTGAAAGCCGGAATATTGAATTCCGACTGTTGAGTTACTGGTATAAGAAGCTGGTATAATATTTGCTGAATTATTGGGCAATATTTTGGCCTGATCATTGCCTTCCCAGTCAAACCCATACATGGGATTGGCCATGATCGGGGCTCTTAGAAAAAAATAAAATTTCCCCCTATGTTGCATACCAAAATGTGTTTCATTGAGTCCATACAAGATCAGTTGCGGGTGCATCAGATTTGTGATGTCATGTTATAATGTCTGTAAATAGAAAAGGGAAATACAGTAGTGACCAGAAGAAGTACCCGTGAGAAATGCCAACATCTCATACAGTGAGGAGACACCAAGCAGAGACACCGGATCCTAATCTGTGAGTACAAAGGTTTATAGTTTATACTGTAGATCTGAATCTCAGGTACTATCTGTTCTAGCATTGATGCATTTGTAGTGTTAATGTAGTGTTAGTGTACTTAGTGATCTAGTCCTTGCCCAATGCAAATAATTAGTATCTACCAACACCGGTGCCACACTGGTCTGAGCACTAGAGTCCTCAGATCCTATCAGGGACAAACTGGGCTGCCGAATTGGCCCTGACATTTGTGAATGCACCCTGGGATGCATGTGCACATGTGTGACTTCATGTTGGGTGTACACATCTGCTCTCAGCGTAGCAAGGGTATTTGGTACTTATGTAGTATCTGGGCGCCCGATTTTATAATCGGGTCAGAAAAATCGAATCGCATCGAATCGCATCCGATATCGCATGCGATCTGATGCGATTTTCCATAGGATTCAATGTGAATAGATGGTGTTTGCACAGCGCTCGGAAGGGGGAGGGGCTAACCCTTAGCAACTCGCACCTGTAGGGGGGAGTCCTGTTACCCCCTTAGTTAGAACAGGTAAAAGAATTGGGTGGTGCTGGCGCTCTGGGGTTGCCGTGAGGGATGGATGGTGTTTGTAGTCACTGATGGTATAATCTTGGCAGTAGGCAAAGACTGTAGGCTGGGTGTTGGGAAAAGGCAGTTGGGAGGACCGGTGCGGTCTGTAGACCTTAAATAACCTGTCCCACGAAGAATGCTCTTTACATCAGGGGGACTTGTGGTTGGGAGTTCTGAGGTTATGGTTTTTATTGCTTCTGGGCTGTGGTGTTGATACCTCAGATGCAAGGAGGATGTGTCAGAATAAATCAATATACAGAAATGTTGCTGCTGTAGGTCCTGTTGGATCAGCATGCACTCCTTGCCTGGATGTTTCCCTGTGTAGCAGTCGGATGGCAGGAGGGGCAGATAAATGATGAGGCTATGGACTAGTGC
The DNA here is from genome assembly GCF_055691185.1 of Crinia signifera. Taxonomy (NCBI): domain Eukaryota; kingdom Metazoa; phylum Chordata; class Amphibia; order Anura; family Myobatrachidae; genus Crinia; species Crinia signifera. The sequence continues at coordinate 21,136,020 of NC_139226.1, forward strand.
TTAAATTATAGCACAATTTATTAGCTGTAAAAGCAATATACAATCGAAATGCTGGTGTGAATACCAAACGCGTTTCATCCCTTAGAGGGACTTTTTCAATGGTGGAGAGTGCGGTGTCTCTGACCCGGTTTAAATACCTTTAGAAATAGCGCTGTTACGGCATTTCTCTGGTGCCGGCGACTGCGCATGTGCAGATGTCCAGCGCTAGAGCCCGATGTGTTGTGATCTATGTTTGTTGTAAGGACGAGGACGGTGCATGTGCCGTGCCCCGTCTGCAATTGGACTGGCGGGGGTATGACGTTGGGCGGGTGGGACATGCTGATTGGTGGGATCACGTACGGAGTGTACGTGTGTGTGTCTCAACTGAAACGTCTCAGCTGGGATCTCATTGGCGGGGTGGAGGGGGCTCACGCCTGGGAGATTGTTGATAGGTTTCTGGAGATGACTAACAGCGCAAGTGACAGCGGTGTTAGAAATGTGAAATTACGAAGTGGGATGCACAGGCGGCATATTAGTTGGTGGGTTTATGTTATATGAGCTGGAGGCTGTGGACCAATATGTGTGGGGCCAGAGATATGATAGGATGGCGCGTTAGTGAAAAAGGGGTTATTGTTTGGATTATGGGATGGACATTGTGATGGTCCTGCACTGATGGGGAGAGGGTGGGTGATGGATAATCGGCAAAGATGGATGGTATTTGGTACGGGGGATGAGTGGCATCCCTGGGATTCATGACATGGTTAATGTCAGGTAGGAGGGGAATGGGGAGGTGTAATGGATTTGGGGATTGGGGGGAGAGAGAACGCCATGAGATGGGTAGGACAAGGGGGGGGGGGGCGAATGGAGGGGCGCTGTTGATGTGTGTGGAACAGAAAATGAATTAATTAAATGCGGTGCTGATGGCATGGGTGGGAGCTGGGTCTTTGTGGGCTGAGGTTAACAACAATGTTATAGGATTCAATGTTAACAAGGTCCTGTTCATTTCCCCACTATCCAAGTGGGCATAGAGTTGATTTTATAAAGCGTGGCAAGCGCAGCGAGCCACCGTTTTCCGTGTCCCCTCGCGGGGCTCGCTGCGCTCCCCACGCTTCGGGCTCGCCACGCTTTATAAAAACAACTCTATGCCCACTTGGATAGTGGGGAAATGAACAGGACCTTGTTAACATTGAAACCTATGCAAAATCGCATCGAATCGCATCTCATGCGATATCGGATGCGATATCTATGCGATTCGATGCGATTCTGCCGAAAATAGCGCCGAATCACATCTTACCTTAAGGTAAGGCATACAATCACAAAATCGGGTGCCCAGATACTACATAAGTACCGGGGATTTTAGCAGTGAGGGGACGTGTGTCCCATACACCCTGTGTTAGCAACATTACAAGGGGAGCTACATGTGTATTAGCCTATGGCACCTGGAACCTTTATTCAGGCCCTCCCTACCTTATCCATGGTATGACATTAACCTGCCCTAGCTACACACTTTTCATAATCACAGCAGCCAGAATTCCAATTCATGATGGGATTATTCCAGCACCGGTCTCCTGACAGTAGTCGGGATGCCGCCATCAATATAGTGAATTCCAGCATCTGTGTCCCCATTCCAAAACCATGGATTATTCTGAGAGCAGCGGAACCTGTTATTGGTTCCCACACCATGCAGTGTCTGTAACTACTAATTGTTGCACTTGTGATTAACTGTATGCACAACATTTATGTACAAATTGTACAGTAAATAACTATATTTTCTCTATAACTCCAATCAACAAATGATACTAAAATATTTTGAAATTGGGTTGTGTGCTCTTACAGTACACTAGAAGTTTGTAGAATTGACACGAGTACTGTATATGGCAGTGTGAACTGTTGGAGTGTCTTAGGTTTTACCTTCCATATTTTAGGAGATTACAGATCATATGCAAGATTAACCTGTATGCAGCTGAGTATCATGACGTGTCTAAGGAAAGGCTGCAGCGTGTGGGTCTGTCATGTGATCACCATCCTCCCCCTGCTCTGGCCAGGTAAGTACATACTGACATAATACAGTGCTGGCAGCCAGTGCACCTGTCATGTGATCACCATCCTCCCCCTGTTCTGGCCAGGTAAGTACATACAGTACTGACATAATACATTGCTGGCAACCAGTGCACCTGTCATGTGATCACCATCCTCCCCCTGTTCTGGCCAGGTAAGTACATACTGACATAATACAGTGCTGGCAGCCAGTGCACCTGTCATGTGATCACCATCCTCCCCCTGTTCTGGCCAGGTAAGTACATACAGTACTGACATAATACAGTGCTGGCAGCCAGTGCACCAGTCATGTGATCACCATCCTCCCCCTGTTCTGGCCAGGTAAGTACATACTGACATAATACAGTGCTGGCAGCCGGTGCACCTGTCATGTGATCACCATCCTCCCCCTGCTCTGGCCAGGTAAGTACATACTGACATAATACAGTGCTGGCAGCCGGTGCACCTGTCATGTGATCACCATCCTCCCCCTGCTCTGGCCAGGTAAGTACATACTGACATCATACAGTGCTGGCAGCCGGTGCACCTGTCATGTGATCATGATCCTCCCCCTGCTCTCCCCAGATAAGTACATACTGACATAATACAGTGCTGGCAGCCGGTGCACCTGTCATGTGATCACCATCCTCCCCCTGCTCTGGCCAGGTAAGTACATACTGACATAATACAGTGCTGGCAGCCAGTGCACCTGTCATGTGATCACCATCCCCCCTCTGCTCTGGCCAGGTAATTACATACTGACATAATACAGTGCTGGCAGCCAGTGCACCTGTCATGTGATCACCATCCTCCCCCTGCTCTGGCCAGGTAAGTACATACTGACATAATACAGTGCTGGCAGCCAGTGCACCTGTCATGTGATCACCATCCCCCCTCTGCTCTGGCCAGGTAAGTACATAGTGACATAATACAGTGCTGGCAGCCGGTGCACCTGTCATGTGATCACCATCCTCCCCCTGCTCTGGCCAGGTAAGTACATACTGACATAATACAGTGCTGGCAGCCAGTGCACCTGTCATGTGATCACCATCCTCCCCCTGCTCTGGTCATGTAAGTACATACTGACATAATACAGTGCTGGCAGCCGGTGCACCTGTCATGTGATCACCATACTCCCCCTGCTCTGGCCAGGTAAGTACATACTCACATAATACAGTGCTGGCATCCGGTGCACCTGTCATGTGATCACCATCCTCCCCCTGCTCTGGCCAGGTAAGTACATACTGACATAATACAGTGCTGGCAGCCAGTGCACCTGTCATGTGATCACCATCCCCCCTGCTCTGGCCAGGTAAGTACATACTGACATAATACAGCGCTGGCAGCCGGCGCACCTGTCATATGATCACCATCCTCTCCCTGCTCTGGCCAGGTAAGTACATACTCACATAATACAGTGCTGGCAGCCGGTGCACCTGTCATGTGATCACCATCCTCTCCCTGCTCTGGCCAGGTAAGTACATACTCACATAATACAGTGCTGGCATCCGGTGCACCTGTCATGTGATCACCATCCTCCACCTGCTCTGGCCAGGTAAGTACATACTGACATAATACAGTGCTGGCAGCCAGTGCACCTGTCATGTGATCACCATCCTCCCCCTGCTCTGGCCAGGTAAGTATATACTGATATAATACAGTGCTGGCAGCCAGTGCACCTGTCATGTGATCACCATCCTCTCCCTGCTCTGGCCAGGTAAGTACATACTGACATAATACAGACCTACTAACATTGGTGGCATGCAGTGTCAATATATCAAGTGCTCAAAGTAGAAATTTTAAAGTGAGGGTTATGGGAAAGTGTACCACGCCATGTACCCATTATACAACAATAGTAGGACCCCTTAAACATTATGCTACATGGAATGATGCAAAATTCCAAATAAATGAGCCAGAACAAAAATCACATTATACCACATGGAACGAGCCAAAATTGACATTGTCACAGTGCGAGCTGCAGTATGGGAAATGAGTAGCGATATGTCTGCCCGCGGCGGGTTGAGAGGATGTGCGGAGCAGTTGCTCACTGTGGGTGGGAAGTTAGAAGAGTAGCAGCTGCTTGCTGTGGGTGGGGAGGGGTTACGGAGTGGCTGCCCACTGTGAGTGGACAGAGAGGTCCAGAGGTGACTATCTGCTTATGGGGGGGGGGGGGGGGGGTGAGGGAGGTCCACTCCCCTGGCAGCTAGAGAGTGAGGTCCTAGGTTGGCTACCTGCTGCAGGTGGCTAGGAAGGTCCAGAGGTGGCTACCCTCTGCGGGGAAAGAGGGAGGTCTGGTGGTGGCTGTCCACCACCTGAAGCTTCTTCCTGCAGTAAGCTCCCAGCAGTGATTTAACACATTGGGTTTGTGGGGGAGGAGTGGCTCGCAAATATGTGTGTACACCCCTTCTAAGTGCAGATCACCTAGCAAATATCACCGACTAGCAGTACACAGGCAGTTTTGATTAGACAGTCAGCGATAGGTTGAACTTAATGGACTAACGTCTTTTTTCAATCTTATTTACTATATTAATATGCTACTATCAAAATACCCTTGTCTGTAGAGTCTATTTTTTTGAGTGATTCTGACCGCAATGGGGCCTTGAATCACTATAGCCTGTAGGGGGCTGCATGTGTAACACTGAGCAATTTGGATAACCATCTAGTCAAAATTGCCTGCCTAAATTTCTCCATTTGTACACCCCTTAAGGAGGCTGATGGTGATGGTGGTAAGAAGGTAGAACAAGGTTGTTACCAGTGGCAGTTTTACCTATAAGCAGCAGAAATGCAGCCCCCCCCCCCCCCCCCTGAGGTATAATCCACCACCGTGCTCAGCCTTAGTAAAGCCAGATGCAGTCGGTGAAACTGAACTGGCTTCACTGTGACTGGCAATTACTTCTTGTTGGAAGTCCCATCAGCCAGTCACCTGCAGTAAGGCAATCCCATTGAGAGGTGCTCCCTCCCTCTGGGACTGGCAGTTCAGGTTGTGATAGGTAGGGAGCGGCTTCCTGTAGGAAGCTGCTCCTTACCTCGCTTTTCAGCTCTAGCTGGCTTCTATGAGCTGCAATTGATGATGGACTGCTGAGGGGAGAGGGATCCGGATGTGAGAAATGGGATGCAGCCAGCGACAGCCCCCTCCTACAGAAAGGTAGGAGACGGCGCTGGTTGTGACAGTCATCAATTTGTCACTATAATTACACCCCCCTCCCTGCAGTACAGATGGGACTGTGAACTTTGCTCTTTCCAAAGTTCCACTCAGTAAAAGCAGAATTATTGTACTTTGCCAGGTCTCCCAATCCTGGCACTGGGTCTCCTGCTTAGCAAGCCCGGCGATGGGTCCCATGCTCAACCAGTAGGCACCGGCCCCTCTAGTTACCCTGCCCAGCACTGGGTTCCCGCTCAGCCTGCAGATCACCTAGCACATGTTAATGGCTAGCAGTGCACAGGCAATTTGGACTAGACCAGTGGTCACCAACCCATTGCTCGGACTAGACCAGTAGCACGTGGCTACTGGCTCGACCACTCTGCAGCCACACGTTGCTCAATTACCGGCCGCTTCCCTTCTCCCTCTGAGGAGAGGAGAGTGCATCGTGCATCTTTCCTACCCCTCACTGTGCATCCCTGTGACTGGGCTTTCCACCAATCAGAGCTCACATGGCCAGCAGCCAATCATGAGCCTGCCCGTGAGCTTTGTTTTATGGACGGCCCAGTCTCAGGTAAGTGATGGTGGAAGGAGAGATGTGTGGTGTGCTGTGCTCTCCTCCCCTGCAGGGGGACACTGGACTGTCCTCTCACCGGCTGCAGCAAAAATGGTGAGTTGTGCTCCGGCCGGGAACCTGGCACTGTGGGGGCATACCAGGCACTGTGGGGGCATACCAGGCACTGTGGGGGCATACCTGGCACTGTGGGTCATACCAGTTTCTGGCAGTGTGGGGGCATACCTGGCACTGTGGGGGCATACCAGGCACTGTGGGGGCATACTTGGCACTGTGGGGCATACCAGTTTCTGGCATTGGGGGGGCATACCTGGCACTGTGGGGGCATACCTGGCATTGTGGGGGCATACATGGCACTGTGGGGATGTATCTGGCACTGTAAGAGCACTGTGGGGGAATACCTGGCACTGTGGGAGCATACAGATGGAGCGCCTCTATGCCAGTGCTTGCCAGTATGCCCCCACTGGCAAACCAGCATCCATCTGACTGGGATGCGCGAGCATCCCACACACACGCACGCATCCCAGTTTGCTGTTGGGGGGGTCGTGAACCCTGCCGGTCTCTGCTTTAGGGAGATGGGCAGAGTTAGAGGGGGAGTGGGAAGGTGGGATTGTGTGGCAGGGACTGGCGGTGGAGCAGTGGGGACCACAGGGGTGCTCCATAGTAAGGGGAAGCACACGCATCTCGTGTGCACGCGTCCCCTTCCGGTGGCTGGCGGCTGGCGAATCCACCACCAGCCCCAGCAAGGAAGAGGGATGCTCCATCTGTATGTGTATCTGGCTCTATTTGGGGGGAATGGGATCATACGGTCGACGCGTATAACATCGACGGTATTTAGGTCGAAACCGTGAGTCCGACAGTACGGTGTTATCGAAAATTTATGGACAGACAGTAGCAGTAGGTCGAACATAGTTAGGTCGAAATATGCAAGGTCGAAATGAATAAAGGTAGACCGCTATTAGGTCTGCCAGTATATAGGTCGAACTGTTTGAGGGCGAACTAACCATAGGTCGAACTCTATTAGTTCGACCAGTACTATGTCGATATTAATTAGGTCGACCGTTGTTAGGTCGAACTAAAAATAGGACGACCAGTTCAAGGTCGAATAATACAAGATCGAACCTTTAATGGTCGTCCGCTTTTACATCTACAAGTACAAGGTCGAAACTTAATTGGACGACAGCTATTAGGTCGAACTGTGTATAGGTCGACCGTGACAAGGTCGATAAGTAAAAGATCGAACCTAATTTGGTCGACCGCTTTTACATCGACAAGTACTAGGTTGAAAATTAATTGGTCGACTGCTATTTGGTCGGCAAACGCAAGGTCGACTGTTTATAATCAGAGCGCATTTCGCTTGCCTTACTCAAGGTCCACCGTTAATAGTTTGATATCTTTCTACGCTGCACCACCCCTAAGTCCCCCTATATTTGTCAAAATCTAAACGCCGCAATATCCCCCTAGTCACCCATCAGTCAGTCAACATGTAGACCACGTTGAGCAGCAGTATTCTGACCGTGGCACCAGAAGTGCCAGAATGACTTGCCACTGTTCAGCGCCCAACACCCCCAATAAACCATCACCCATGAAGGTCTCCACCCCTGGGATCCCTCCTTCTCCCTTGCTGCACCCATAAAATACGGCAACCCCCGTTCCCGGCTAAATGCAGACTCCCCAAGCCTCCCCATACAGTCACGCAGCCTCCCGCCTACATTCAGTCGCCTTGCTCCACTCTAGCGTATTGCCGGGGCATATCATCACTGTGGCACCACAAGTGCCAGAATGACCTGCCACTCTTCAGCGCCGCACACGCCCATTAAACCCTCACCCAGGAAGGCCTCCACCCCTGGGATCCCTCCATCTCCCTAGCTGCACCCCTAAAATACGGCACCCCCATTGCCGGCTAAATGCAGACTTCCCAAGCCTCCCCATTCAGTCACACTGCCTCCCGCCTACAATCAGTCGCCTACCTCCACTCTAGCCCATTGCCGGCGCCTATCATGACTGCCGCGCCCAGTAGGCAGCTGCCTAGGGTGCCGCGATCTCGTGGGGCGCTAAAGTCGGACTTTCCAAAATACTAGCATGTCCGTGAGCATCCCTGTTGTACTTAATGCAGATGGCTGCTGTGCAACATGTGAGACCTCCCCCACACTTTCCCTAGAGGCATACTTCCCTACTTTGGTGCCTAACATGACTCACACCGGCCCTGCTGGCACCACAAGTGCCACAACGACCTGGCACTGCTCAGCGCCGCACACCCCCATCCATGAAGGGCTCCACCCCCGGGATCCCTCCATCTCCCTCGCTGCACCCATAAAATACGGCACCCCCATTGCCGCCTAAATGCAGACTTTCCAAGCCTCCCCATACAGTCACACAGCCTCCCGCCTACATTCAGTCGCCTACCTCCACTCTAGCGCATTGCCGGCGCCTATCATCACTGTGGCACCACAAGTGCCAGAATGACCTGCCACTCTTCAGCGCCGCACACGCCCATTAAACCCTCACCCAGGAAGGGCTCCACCCCTGGGATCCCTCCATCTCCCTAGCTGCACCCCTAAAATACGGCACCCCCATTGCCGGCTAAATGCAGACTTCCCAAGCCTCCCCATTCAGTCACACTGCCTCCCGCCTACAATCAGTCGCCTACCTCCACTCTAGCCCATTGCCGGCGCCTATCATGACTGCCGCGCCCAGTAGGCAGCTGCCTAGGGTGCCGCGATCTCGTGGGGCGCTAAAGTCGGACTTTCCAAAATACTAGCATGTCCGTGAGCATCCCTGTTGTACTTAATGCAGATGGCTGCTGTGCAACATGTGAGACCTCCCCCACACTTTCCCTAGAGGCATACTTCCCTACTTTGGTGCCTAACATGACTCACACCGGCCCTGCTGGCACCACAAGTGCCACAACGACCTGGCACTGCTCAGCGCCGCACACCCCCATCCATGAAGGGCTCCACCCCCGGGATCCCTCCATCTCCCTCGCTGCACCCATAAAATACGGCACCCCCATTGCCGCCTAAATGCAGACTTTCCAAGCCTCCCCATACAGTCACACAGCCTCCCGCCTACATTCAGTCGCCTACCTCCACTCTAGCGCATTGCCGGCGCCTATCATCACTGTGGCACCACAAGTGCCAGAATGACCTGCCACTCTTCAGCGCCGCACACGCCCATTAAACCCTCACCCAGGAAGGCCTCCACCCCTGGGATCCCTCCATCTCCCTAGCTGCACCCCTAAAATACGGCACCCCCATTGCCGGCTAAATGCAGACTTCCCAAACCTCCCCATTCAGTCACACTGCCTCCCGCCTACAATCAGTCGCCTACCTCCACTCTAGCGCATTGCCGGCGCCTAACAGGACTGTGGCACTACAAGTGCCAGAATCACCTGTCACTGTGCAGCGCTGCAAACACACCCGCTACACACTCACCCATCACAGTCTGCACCCCTGGGATCCCTCCATCTCACTAGCTGTACCCCTAAAATACGGCACCCCAAAGCACCCCTATACCCGACTAAATCCACACTCCCCAAAGTCACACTGCATCTCTTGTACATGTAGACGCCCAGCTCTACGCTAGCGCATTGCCGGGGCCTATCATGACTGTGGCACTACAAGTGCCAGAATGACCTGTCACTGTGCAGCGCTGCAAACACACCCGCTACACACTCACCCATCACAGTCTGCACCCCTGGGATCCCTCCATCTCACTAGCTGTACCCCTAAAATACGGCACCCCAAAGCACCCCTATACCCGACTAAATCCACACTCCCCAAAGTCACACTGCATCTCTTGTACATGTAGACGCCCAGCTCTACGCTAGCGCATTGCCGGGGCCTATCATGACTGTGGCACTACAAGTGCCAGAATGACCTGTCACTGTGCAGCGCTGCAAACACACCCGCTACACACTCACCCATCACAGTCTGCACCCCTGGGATCCCTCCATCTCACTAGCTGTACCCCTAAAATACGGCACCCCAAAGCACCCCTATACCCGACTAAATCCACACTCCCCAAAGTCACACTGCATCTCTTGTACATGTAGACGCCCAGCTCTACGCTAGCGCATTGCCGGGGCCTATCATGACTGTGGCACTACAAGTGCCAGAATGACCTGTCACTGTGCAGCGCTGCAAACACACCCGCTACACACTCACCCATCACAGTCTGCACCCCTGGGATCCCTCCATCTCACTAGCTGTACCCCTAAAATACGGCACCCCAAAGCACCCCTATACCCGACTAAATCCACACTCCCCAAAGTCACACTGCATCTCTTGTACATGTAGACGCCCAGCTCTACGCTAGCGCATTGCCGGGGCCTATCATGACTGTGGCACTACAAGTGCCAGAATGACCTGTCACTGTGCAGCGCTGCAAACACACCCGCTACACACTCACCCATCACAGTCTGCACCCCTGGGATCCCTCCATCTCACTAGCTGTACCCCTAAAATACGGCACCCCAAAGCACCCCTATACCCGACTAAATCCACACTCCCCAAAGTCACACTGCATCTCTTGTACATGTAGACGCCCAGCTCTACGCTAGCGCATTGCCGGGGCCTATCATGACTGTGGCACTACAAGTGCCAGAATGACCTGTCACTGTGCAGCGCTGCAAACACACCCGCTACACACTCACCCATCACAGTCTGCACCCCTGGGATCCCTCCATCTCACTAGCTGTACCCCTAAAATACGGCACCCCAAAGCACCCCTATACCCGACTAAATCCACACTCCCCTAAACCTCCAACTAGTCAACCCGCAGTTAATGTTTATAACCCCAACAAAACACTGTTAGAGGTTTTATGGACACTGTTTTTAATTGTGGTACTACAGGTCCCATAATGGCCTGGCAGTGTGCTGCGCTATGCTAGCGCTGACGCTCCGCCTCCCATCATGTACTGTGTCATATGTGATTTATTTGGCAGTTGGCAGGTGTGTGTAACCTTTTTAACTTTAAAAGGTAATGGTTCTGGCAGCACTTCATAAACAAACTAACAAACATCACAGTTTCTTCGCGCCAATATTCCACCATTCAGATATGCGCTCCAAAGGCATCATTTAAATGAACAAATCAGGATGCCCTCTATGTATTGTGGTGCCACTAAGCTGTCCAATGAAACCATAGCAATGTTATTTTGAAGGAGGAGCTATGTTTTGCCGCTCTTTTACACAATAAAAACTGTCCCCTCCCTTGCTTAGGCGCCATTTGCTAGAGATTGCTGCCTTGCTGCGTAAGTTTGGCTGGCTTCTCGTTATTGGCTTTTGGATTACAATCACCGGCAGGAGAGCTTTGCTGAGCGGAGTAGTGTTCTGACGACGCCTGGAAGGAGTGACCGTAAGGCGCAGAGGAGGAAACCCACCGGCAGAGCAGGAGACCCATTGGACCGGAACCTGTGGAATTTCTCTTCTTCACTGTAAGCGCAGAACTCCCTCCTCCTCTCCACCCATAGACACTGTGCTGTATCTAGTCCCCCCCCCCACTCCGCTTCACCTTTTACAATTATCTCCATTACACCAACCTCTGTTCCCCCTGCCCCCCACACCACCAGAGGGTATTCTCCCGGTCCCACCTCCCTACCACCGGCCCCCCCCTCACAACACCACAGGGTATTCTCCCGGTCCCACCTCCCTACCACCGGCCCCCCTCACAACACCACAGGGTATTCTCCCGGACCCGCCTTACACCCGCACCCCCCATACTTAATCAAACTGCTCCCCTACACCACAGGCTTAATCTCCGGGTCTGCCCTCATTACACTCTCACACACTAACCCCAGCATCCTCTACACACTTAGTATGAATTTTTATATACAGACTATATAGTACCGTTAGGTAAATGTCTTGCTTTATGTCTTTCAATTTAGTCCTAACTTTTTATATGTACTGTTTAATGTGTCCTGCTTTAAAACAGGTGTTGTCAGTGAGCATGACTGGAAAATAATGCAGGTGTCACTATGGCTGACTTTGCATCCATGGCGACGCCTGTCTTATTCCTCAGTCATCCCCACTCACCAGTCGCTCATGCTGATTGGTGTGGATTAGGCCTTGCTTTTGATTGATGGATTTTTTGGACAGGTGTTGTCAGTGAGCATGACTGGAAAATAATGCAGGTGTCACTATGGCTGACTTTGCATCCATGGCGACGCCTGTCTTATTCCTCAGTCATCCCCACTCACCAGTCGCTCATGCTGATTGGTGTGGATTAGGCCTTGCTTTTGATTGATGGATTTTTTGGACACAGGTGTTGTCAGTGAGCATGACTGGAAAATAATGCAGGTGTCACTATGGCTGACTTTGCATCCATGGCGACGCCTGTCTTATTCCTCAGTCATCCCCACTCACCAGTCGCTCATGCTGATTGGTGTGGATTAGGCCTTGCTTTTGATTGATGGATTTTTTGGACACAGGTGTTGTCAGTGAGCATGACTGGAAAATAATGCAGGTGTCACTATGGCTGACTTTGCATCCATGGCGACGCCTGTCTTATTCCTCAGTCATCCCCACTCACCAGTCGCTCATGCTGATTGGTGTGGATTAGGCCTTGCTTTTGATTGATGGATTTTTTGGACACAGGTGTTGTCAGTGAGCATGACTGGAAAATAATGCAGGTGTCACTATGGCTGACTTTGCATCCATGGCGACGCCTGTCTTATTCCTCAGTCATCCCCACTCACCAGTCGCTCATGCTGATTGGTGTGGATTAGGCCTTGCTTTTGATTGATGGATTTTTTGGACACAGGTGTTGTCAGTGAGCATGACTGGAAAATAATGCAGGTGTCACTATGGCTGACTCTGCATCCATGGCGACGCCTGTCTTATTCCTCAGTCATCCCCACTCACCAGTCGCTCATGCTGATTGGTGTGGATTAGGCCTTGCTTTTGATTGATGGATTTTTTTTACACAGGTGTTGTCAGTGAGCATGACTGGAAAATAATGCAGGTGTCACTATGGCTGACTTTGCATCCATGGCGACGCCTGTCTTATTCCTCAGTCATCCCCACTCACCAGTCGCTCATGCTGATTGGTGTGGATTAGGCCTTGCTTTTGATTGATGGATTTTTTGGACACAGGTGTTGTCAGTGAGCATGACTGGAAAATAATGCAGGTGTCACTATGGCTGACTTTGCATCCATGGCGACGCCTGTCTTATTCCTCAGTCATCCCCACTCACCAGTCGCTCATGCTGATTGGTGTGGATTAGGCCTTGCTTTTGATTGATGGATTTTTTTTACACAGGTGTTGTCAGTGAGCATGACTGGAAAATAATGCAGGTGTCACTATGGCTGACTTTGCATCCATGGCGACGCCTGTCTTATTCCTCAGTCATCCCCACTCACCAGTCGCTCATGCTGATTGGTGTGGATTAGGCCTTGCTTTTGATTGATGGATTTTTTTTACACAGGTGTTGTCAGTGAGCATGACTGGAAAATAATGCAGGTGTCACTATGGCTGACTTTGCATCCATGGCGACGCCTGTCTTATTCCTCAGTCATCCCCACTCACCAGTCGCTCATGCTGATTGGTCTGGATTAGGCCTTGCTTTTGATTGATGTTTTTTTTTTACACAGGTGTTGTCAGTGAGCATGACTGGAAAATAATGCAGGTGTCACTATGGCTGACTTTGCATCCATGGCGACGCCTGTCTTATTCCTCAGTCATCCCCACTCACCAGTCGCTCATGCTGATTGGTCTGGATTAGGCCTTGCTTTTGATTGATGGATTTTTTGGACACAGGTGTTGTCAGTGAGCATGACTGGAAAATAATGCAGGTGTCACTATGGCTGACTTTGCATCCATGGCGACGCCTGTCTTATTCCTCAGTCATCCCCACTCACCAGTCGCTCATGCTGATTGGTGTGGATTAGGCCTTGCTTTTGATTGATGGATTTTTTGGACACAGGTGTTGTCAGTGAGCATGACTGGAAAATCCATTCAGATGGGTGACATGGCAAAGACCAGTTATGTTAATTCTATAATAGAGAATTGATTTATTTTTCCGGTACTTGTGTAATAGCACGGCGCCCTGATAATGGGTCTCACGATGTCTATATCGCATCGCATGCCATACACGCAACGCAATATCGGGCGATATTTGCCATGCAATGGGATGGCATGTGATTATACATTGTATAAGCACCCTAATGGGTGCTTAAATGCACCTCCATGCCACCCCTCCCCCCCCCCCCACACCCAGTATAAACGTGAACCCGAAGGGTTACGAGCGCAGCGACCCCGCGAGGGGACACACGGATACCTGTGAAGGTATCCGCGTTCCCTTGCGGGTGTCGCTGTGCTCGCCACACTTTCTATTCTCAACTCCACGTGGATAGTGGGGGTATGAAAAGGTCGTAGGACGTGTACCGCCGTTTATACTGGGGTGGTGGCATGGGGGTGCATTTAAGCATTTTAAGCACCCGTGAGGGTGCTTATATAATTTATAATCGCATGGCATTGTATGCCATATACAATGGCATACAATTTTAAAATTGTATGCCATCGTATACTATAGCACGAAATAGCGTCGCATCGCATACCATCGCATGTGAAATGGTATGCAATGCTATGGGCGCCGTGTTAGTACACAAGTACCATTTTTCCTAAACAATATGTATGTGTGTGTATAAATATATACATGGATGTTTATCTATACATAAAATATCTATATATAATCTAAAACATTGCTTTTGTCCCTTAAGTTTATTTTTTTAGAAATGTCCCAGGAAGAAAGAAGCAGGCTTTCTCTCTCCTCAGAGGAAGAGCAGGCATCGCAACAAGAAAGAGGTAGACTTTCTCTCTCTTCACAGGAAGAAGCAGAGCAGTGACAACCATCACAGAGTGCCAAAGAAGATGACGCTGGAGAAGCAATCGGCAGAGGACCCAATTTCACAGATGAAGAAACTGAGACCCTCATCACTCAGGTAATACATCACTTTGTTAAGCTGTTTGATCCACAGGAAAGGACTTCACAAGCCAGGTTGCCAAGCACGGCATGGGATGAAGTTTCACGTGCAGTCAGCGGAGAGGGGATATTCCACCGAACACAGGAAAGCTGCAAGAAGAGGTGGCGTGACTGCAGAAGAGCAACCAGTCTGAAGATGCAGAGTGGCCACAAGCTGAAGAAGGATTGGGAGAAGAAGCTAGAAGAGTTCTTGAAGGTTGTCCCAGAAGAAAGGCCTGGAACCAGTGCACAAGGTATAATTTCTTTGGGTGTTTGTTTTTATGCATATGTAAGGGTGTCTATATGTTTGACTCTTAAAGCTTGCAGCTTAAGGAGTCAGAGGGCCTGCAACATAAATTATATAGACATGCACTTGCATTTTGCTGTTAAAAATCATTCAATATGCTTTACATGATTTCTCAAGGGCATGAAAGTAAAACTTAATCTTTATACAGACTTATTTAATTAAATTTAGTGTAGACTACCTTGTAATGCAATTACAAATATATTAACTCTAACATAATTTTTTTAAGGTGCTACAAAGGATGCAGCAAAAAAGAAGACGGCAAAGCAAACCACGCCGCACAAGCAGGCAAAAAAATCACAAACAGGTGAGGAATGCCATTGCTAATTTAGGATGTACCATTTGAAAGAGCTGAAATATTACTATCTCTTATATATTTGGCTACATGTGTCAATCATCCTTTAGAGTGTGTCTATAACGCTGGGCGGGTCACACATGAAACGCCGCCACCCCCCCACCTAGCCTTATACACACATAAACATACACAAGTAGCCAAAGATATAATACACACATTGGCCTCTGCCTGCACCACTCCCCCCGCCCCCCCCCCCCCCTCCCTGCAGCTGTAAACCTGAGGAACCACAAGTCAGGTCAGTAAAAAAAGCAGCGCATACCCCCTAAGTGGTGCGTCCCCAGTTGCCCCCCAACCCTGCGCATCTCCCGCAGGTGGCACCAGACTGAACACCACACAACAATCTCTCACCCGTGTACATCCGCAGCAATGCCACCAGCACAGCAAACCACCTCATCTATGGACAGTGTCCCCGCACCACACAATCTTCCAACAGTGCCCACAGCCCTCAGTCTCCCAGCACCATCGGCAGCCGCACTGCCCCCAATATGCCCCCCCCCCCACATCTCAAGCACAGTGTCCCCACCCATCAGACACCTGCATTCCCCCCCAAGTACAATCTCCCACCAGTGTCCACACACCTTGTCCCACTCTAGAATCACCAGCCCACCATGCTCTCCAGACAGCGTCCCCAGCTATCAGTCCCCCACCAGCCTCACCCCACAAACTCTCTCACCAGTGTCCACAGCCATCACACACCCAGCACAATAACAAGACGCCACGCACTCAATCTCCACCCCCTCTAATCTCCAGCCCAGTGTACCAACCCATCACACCCCCAATAGCGTCAACATCCACAATAACATGCCACCGCAATCTCCCGCCCTCATTCCCCTGCCAACATCGCCATCAGCACTGCAACCCCACCACCCCCAGACAGTCTCACCATCCGTCAGTCTCCAATCAGCATCACCAGCTGCCCTCCCTAAAATGTTTCCACAGCCTATCGCCCAACCACAAGACCCGGTGCACCGCACTCCCTAGTTATCCTGCCACTGTCCCCAGTCATCAGTCCCCCGGCAGCATAACCAACCAAAACAAACAGCCCTCCTCATCCCCCCCCCATCACAGCCAATCTCTGGACAGTGCCCTCAGTCCCTCTACACCTGCACCCTCTCCCACTAATCTCCTGCCACTGTCCCCACAGCTTAATCCCCCAGCAAGCATCAACAGCCCCTACACCACCCACATGCGGCCATGCACCTAACCAAACCACAAAACCGTCAAGGCTCAACCCACAGCCTGCAACTACACAACCCACATTATCCACAAACCTGCCACTTCCATTCCCACACCAACCCCAAAGCAGCTACACCCACCCATAGAACCCCTGCAATAAATAACTACACAGGTTAAGGGGGCGCAGCCCCTTACGACGGTGTGAAGGGCGCGATGAATCACCTAATAAGCAATAATAACAATTGTATAATGGTTATCTTTTTTTTACATAATGATCACCAACAGATTCCACATTTGAGGATCCAAAGGCGGAAAAGATGACGCCGCTGAAGAAGACTAAAACTTCGCACACAAGTGAGGAATGCAATTGTTCATTTATGTAGTACTAACATTTTCATTTAGGAAGTAATATTTGAAAGACCTGAAATATTAGTGCTTATTATGGAATAGTTGTTTAAGTAATGACCTTTTTTTATAAAAAGGATCACCAGCTGATTCAACACCTGAAGATCGCCAGACGGAAAAGGAGATGACGCCGCGGAAGAAGTCGAAAACTTCACACACAAGTGAGGAATGCAATTGTTCATTTATGTAGTACTAACATTTTCATTTAGGAAGTAATATTTGAAAGACCTGAAATATTAGTGCTTATTATAGAATAGTTGTTTAAGTATTGGTTACCTTTTTTTCCAAAAAAGGATCACCAGCTGATTCAACACCTGAAGATCGCCAGACGGAAAAGGAGATGACGCCGCTGAAGAAGACTAAAACTTTGCACACAAGTGAGGAATGCAATTGTTCATTTATGTAGTACTAACATTTTCATTTAGGAAGTAATATTTGAAAGAACTGAAATGTTAGTGCTTATTATAGAATAGTTGTTTAAGTAATGTTTACCTTTTTTCCAAAAAAGGATCACCAGCTGATTCAACACCTGAAGATCGCCAGACGGAAAAGGAGATCACGCCGCTGAAGAAGACTAAAACTTTGCACACAAGTGAGGAATGCAATTGTTCATTTATGTAGTACTAACATTTTCATTTAGGAAGTAATATTTGAAAGGACTGAAATGTTAGTGTTTATTATAGAATAGTTGTTTAAGTAATGTTTACCTTTTATCCAAAAAAGGATCACCAGCTGATTCAACACCTGAAGATCGCCAGACGGAAAAGGAGATCACGCCGCTGAAGAAGACTAAAACTTTGCACACAAGTGAGGAATGCAATTGTTCATTTATGTAGTTCTAACATTTAGGAAGTACCATTTGAAAGCCAAAATATTTGTGGTTATTACTTAAATATTAACAAATAGTCTGAAATGATTTTTTTTTTTTTATAAGAATCACCAATGCATTCAAAGACAGCAAAGGAAATCACATCGCAGAATACGTCAAAAACAGAACAAACAGGTGAGGAATGTGATTTTTAATAAATGTTTTACTTTAAAAATGACAAAAGTACCATTAGTTTATGTTTGAATATTACAGCTGCTGTTGAAAAGGTCAAGAGAAGGGTTTCTTTTGGAGCATTTCAGAAAGAAACCACAGCACCAACCGGTGAGCTGCCTGGTAAGCCATGGTCAAAAATAAATTAACCTTTTCAGTACAAATATTACAAACATTATCAAATTATTTTGGTATTTTTCAATTATAGCAACACTAATGGAGGAAATGGAAAGTGTCCCTCTGCTTCAAACATCGTTGCAAGACGTTACAATGCAACAAGAAGCTGAAACACAGAGCCAAACTCTTGAGGACCAGCATGTTTCACATAAAATACCGGAATCTGCACAACAAGGTTAGAATTCAAATTTGTGAATATGTTTGATGGAAAAATGAATATTACATAAAAAACTAAACTGATTTTTGTATTATAGATTCACATCAAACTGCCATTCTGGAGGCTTTGAGGCAATTGGAGGAAAGAAGAGCTGAAGATGCTGAAAGGAATGCAAGTCGTTTTGACAAGATGGAACAGAGCATCAATCAGATGAATGCAACCATCAGTCAACAAACAGAGGCAATGATATCGATTGGTCGATACTTTGATGAACTTGTGGCATCAAATGTATCTCTGGCTGGACATGTACAGACAATGCAGCAGAAGATTGATAACATGACCACAACACAGAACCAAGAGAGGGAAGGACAGGTGACTCTGCAACAAATGAGTACACAACTGACTGACTTCCAGGCCAACCATTCAGTGCAATGTCAACACATGGAACAGATTCTACAGTGCATGCTTATGTGGCAGCAGCAGTGCAATGCCAATAGCAGCATGATCTGTACAAGCCTTCAGCTGATGACAGAAGAAAGATCTTCAGCCGCACAAGTTCGTGGACTCCGACAAACTTCACCATCAACATCATTGATTGATCCTGGTTGGTATGCTCGACAAGAGGAAGCTGAAAGGGCATACCAAAGCCATCAAAGACGGGATCAAATGGAGCAGGCTAGACCACAAGGACAGTTGATGCAGTCCCTAACACATGACCGCCGTGTTTGGGATAGAGCACTTGATCTGGTACGGGAAGATGTAGCGGAGGAGGAGCGGCTCAAAAGAGAACAACAGGAGGCTGAGCGTGCCAGAGCCGAAGAGGCTGAGCGTGCCAGAGCCAAGGAGGCGGAGCGGGTCAGAGCCGAGGAGACTGAGCGTACCAGAGCAGAGAAGGAGAACTTTGATCGATTAACACAAGAAATGTGGAACAGAGCAGCGAAGGAAAATGAGGAGAGAGTACAAAGCGAGAGAGAGGCAGACATAACCCAGCAGAAGAAGCAGGCGGACATGGGCCAACAGGAAACGCAGGCGAGCTTGTGCCTGATGGAGATGCTGATTACAGCACGGCAAAAAGAACAGCAGCAGCATGTTGCCACAGGAAGTGAGGAGCAGCAGGTGTTCAAAGGACCAAAGGACAAGGTTCTCAGATCCACAAAGGAGGTCATTGCTGCAAGAATGGCAAATGAGAAGGCTGACGGAGCCAAGGAGGAGCATTCTTGGGGAGTGGTTAAAGGAAACCAGAACAAAGGCCAGCAGAAGGAGCAGAAAGACACGGCACAACAGGAGACACCGGCAAGCATGCGCCTGACAGACATGTTGACGACAGCACAACAAAACCGGGCAAGTTTAAAGAAGCAGCATATGGCCACAGGAAGTAAGGAGCACAAGGTTGTCAGAGGAACAAAGGAAAAGGTGGTTAGAGCCATAAAGGAGGGCAAGGCAGGAAGACAAAAAAGGACAAAGGCTGGCACAGCACAGGAGGAGATTCATTGGAGAGTGGTGTATGACAAGAAAGAGACAGAACAGCTGAAGGAGCAGGCGCTCAAAGCTCCAAAGGTCAAGGTGGTCAGAGAACCAAAGGAGGTGAAGCAGGCCAGAGAACCAAAGGAGGTGAAGCAGGCCAGAGAACCAAAGGAGGTGAAGCAGGCCAGAGAACCAAAGGAGGTGAAGCAGGCCAGAGAACCAAAGGAGGTGAAGCAGGCCAGAGAACCAAAGGAGGTGAAGCAGGCCAAAGAACCAAAGGTGGTGAAGCAGGCCAGAGAACCAAAGGTGGTGAAGCAGGCCAGAGAACCAAAGGTGGACCAGGAGGGCAGAGCCCCAAAGGTGGACCAGGAGGGCAGAGCCCCAAAGGTGGACCAGGAGGGCAGAGCCCCAAAGGTGGACCAGGAGGGCAGAGCCCCAAAGGTGGACCAGGAGGGCAGAGCCCCAAAGGTGGACCCTGAAAAAGAAAAAGATGACCAAGCCTAACCTAAAGGTAACTTTAATTATATTTTATTTACTTTTGTATGTTAAATAAATCTGTTGAATAATGCTTATGCATGATGATTTTATTTCCATTTGAAAATAACTTTGTTTTCCATCAAGGCACTACAACAGAAGGCTGCCACACTATCAAGCATCAAGGGGTCCAGTCTGCAAAGAGACGACGGGCTGTCATAAGGCTTTCCAGTGCTGCGGCAGAGGGTAAGTTGCCTCATGCTTTCTTCGCAGGGTTAGAGTGATGTAGGGTAAGGGACAGATAGCAGAGGGTTGAAAACTTTAGTCAATAACTCACACTTTCTTTCAGAAATAACGTCCAAGAAGGCTCTGCACCTCTGCCACACTGAAGATTCGTCAAGCATCAAGGGGTCCAGTCTGCAAAGAGACGACGGGCTGTCATAAGGCTTTCCAGTGCTGCGGCAGAGGGTAAGTTGCCTCATGCTTTCTTCGCAGGGTTAGAGTGATGTAGGGTAAGGGACAGATAGCAGAGGGTTGAAAACTTTAGTCAATAACTCACACTTTCTTTCAGAAATAACGTCCAAGAAGGCTCTGCACCTCTGCCACACTGAAGATTCGTCAAGCATCAACGGGTCCAGTCTGCAAAGAGACGACGGGCTGTCATAAGGCTTTCCAGTGCTGCGGCAGAGGGTAAGTTGCCTCATGCTTTCTTCGCAGGGTTAGAGTGATGTAGGGTAAGGGACAGATAGCAGAGGGTTGAAAACTTTAGTCAATAACTCACACTTTCTTTCAGAAATAACGTCCAAGAAGGCTCTGCACCTCTGCCACACTGAAGATTCGTCAAGCATCAAGGGGTCCAGTCTGCAAAGAGACGACGGGCTGTCATAAGGCTTTCCAGTGCTGCGGCAGAGGGTAAGTTGCCTCATGCTTTCTTCGCAGGGTTAGAGTGATGTAGGGTAAGGGACAGATAGCAGAGGGTTGAAAACTTTAGTCAATAACTCACACTTTCTTTCAGAAATAACGTCCAAGAAGGCTCTGCACCTCTGCCACACTGAAGATTCGTCAAGCATCAAGGGGTCCAGTCTGCAAAGAGACGACGGGCTGTCATAAGGCTTTCCAGTGCTGCGGCAGAGGGTAAGTTGCCTCATGCTTTCTTCGCAGGGTTAGAGTGATGTAGGGTAAGGGACAGATAGCAGAGGGTTGAAAACTTTAGTCAATAACTCACACTTTCTTTCAGAAATAACGTCCAAGAAGGCTCTGCACCTCTGCCACACTGAAGATTCGTCAAGCATCAACGGGTCCAGTCTGCAAAGAGACGACGGGCTGTCATAAGGCTTTCCAGTGCTGCGGCAGAGGGTAAGTTGCCTCATGCTTTCTTCGCAGGGTTAGAGTGATGTAGGGTAAGGGACAGATAGCAGAGGGTTGAAAACTTTAGTCAATAACTCACACTTTCTTTCAGAAATAACGTCCAAGAAGGCTCTGCACCTCTGCCACACTGAAGATTCGTCAAGCATCAAGGGGTCCAGTCTGCAAAGAGACGACGGGCTGTCATAAGGCTTTCCAGTGCTGCGGCAGAGGGTAAGTTGCCTCATGCTTTCTTCGCAGGGTTAGAGTGATGTAGGGTAAGGGACAGATAGCAGAGGGTTGAAAACTTTAGTCAATAACTCACACTTTCTTTCAGAAATAACGTCCAAGAAGGCTCTGCACCTCTGCCACACTGAAGATTCGTCAAGCATCAAGGGGTCCAGTCTGCAAAGAGACGACGGGCTGTCATAAGGCTTTCCAGTGCTGCGGCAGAGGGTAAGTTGCCTCATGCTTTCTTCGCAGGGTTAGAGTGATGTAGGGTAAGGGACAGATAGCAGAGGGTTGAAAACTTTAGTCAATAACTCACACTTTCTTTCAGAAATAACGTCCAAGAAGGCTCTGCACCTCTGCCACACTGAAGATTCGTCAAGCATCAACGGGTCCAGTCTGCAAAGAGACGACGGGCTGTCATAAGGCTTTCCAGTGCTGCGGCAGAGGGTAAGTTGCCTCATGCTTTCTTCGCAGGGTTAGAGTGATGTAGGGTAAGGGACAGATAGCAGAGGGTTGAAAACTTTAGTCAATAACTCACACTTTCTTTCAGAAATAACGTCCAAGAAGGCTCTGCACCTCTGCCACACTGAAGATTCGTCAAGCATCAAGGGGTCCAGTCTGCAAAGAGACGACGGGCTGTCATAAGGCTTTCCAGTGCTGCGGCAGAGGGTAAGTTGCCTCATGCTTTCTTCGCAGGGTTAGAGTGATGTAGGGTAAGGGACAGATAGCAGAGGGTTGAAAACTTTAGTCAATAACTCACACTTTCTTTCAGAAATAACGTCCAAGAAGGCTCTGCACCTCTGCCACACTGAAGATTCGTCAAGCATCAACGGGTCCAGTCTGCAAAGAGACGACGGGCTGTCATAAGGCTTTCCAGTGCTGCGGCAGAGGGTAAGTTGCCTCATGCTTTCTTCGCAGGGTTAGAGTGATGTAGGGTAAGGGACAGATAGCAGAGGGTTGAAAACTTTAGTCAATAACTCACACTTTCTTTCAGAAATAACGTCCAAGAAGGCTCTGCACCTCTGCCACACTGAAGATTCGTCAAGCATCAAGGGGTCCAGTCTGCAAAGAGACGACGGGCTGTCATAAGGCTTTCCAGTGCTGCGGCAGAGGGTAAGTTGCCTCATGCTTTCTTCGCAGGGTTAGAGTGATGTAGGGTAAGGGACAGATAGCAGAGGGTTGAAAACTTTAGTCAATAACTCACACTTTCTTTCAGAAATAACGTCCAAGAAGGCTCTGCACCTCTGCCACACTGAAGATTCGTCAAGCATCAACGGGTCCAGTCTGCAAAGAGACGACGGGCTGTCATAAGGCTTTCCAGTGCTGCGGCAGAGGGTAAGTTGCCTCATGCTTTCTTCGCAGGGTTAGAGTGATGTAGGGTAAGGGACAGATAGCAGAGGGTTGAAAACTTTAGTCAATAACTCACACTTTCTTTCAGAAATAACGTCCAAGAAGGCTCTGCACCTCTGCCACACTGAAGATTCGTCAAGCATCAACGGGTCCAGTCTGCAAAGAGACGACGGGCTGTCATAAGGCTTTCCAGTGCTGCGGCAGAGGGTAAGTTGCCTCATGCTTTCTTCGCAGGGTTAGAGTGATGTAGGGTAAGGGACAGATAGCAGAGGGTTGAAAACTTTAGTCAATAACTCACACTTTCTTTCAGAAATAACGTCCAAGAAGGCTCTGCACCTCTGCCACACTGAAGATTCGTCAAGCATCAACGGGTCCAGTCTGCAAAGAGACGACGGGCTGTCATAAGGCTTTCCAGTGCTGCGGCAGAGGGTAAGTTGCCTCATGCTTTCTTCGCAGGGTTAGAGATTCGTCAGAGAACCTGGCAGGAGTAGATATGAACTTACTTTTGTTTTTTTTTCCTTTTGCTTCACGTCCATCACGACAAATCCAGAGGGAACAGGAGAAGACGTCGGCACAGAAGCGTGCAAGGGTCCAGCCTGGGAAGAGAAGACAATGAGGAGGCTGGCATAGGGCTATCAAGGGAGCTGAATCGGGTAAGTTTGTTGCATCAACACACAAGCAAAGAGGGTACACTTTTTGTAGGAAAGGTGGAGTTAGGGAAAGGTAAAAAGAGATGGTAACAGGGACAAATTTTTAAACAAGATACTATAGTGCCCATAAATAACTTAGATTTTGTTGGGGGGGTTGCATCCTTCAAGCCAAGACCATCCAGAGGGAACAGGAGAAGATGTCGGCACAGAAGCGTGCAAGGGTCCAGCCTGGGAAGAGAAGACAATGAGGAGGCTGGCGTAGGGCTATCAAGGGAGCTGAATCGGGTAAGTTTGTTGCATCAACACACAAGCAAAGAGGGTAGACTTTTTGTAGGAAAGGGGGCTTGGCAAGTATAGAGGGTCAGAGGTAGAAGAGAACCTGGCAGGAGTAGATATGAACTTACTTTTGTTTTTTTTTCCTTTTGCTTCACGTCCATCACGACAAATCCAGAGGGAACAGGAGAAGACGTCGGCACAGAAGCGTGCAAGGGTCCAGCCTGGGAAGAGAAGACAATGAGGAGGCTGGCATAGGGCTATCAAGGGAGCTGAATCGGGTAAGTTTGTTGCATCAACACACAAGCAAAGAGGGTACACTTTTTGTAGGAAAGGTGGAGTTAGGGAAAGGTAAAAAGAGATGGTAACAGGGACAAATTTTTAAACAAGATACTATAGTGCCCATAAATAACTTAGATTTTGTTGGGGGGGTTGCATCCTTCAAGCCAAGACCATCCAGAGGGAACAGGAGAAGACGTCGGCACAGAAGCGTGCAAGGGTCCAGCCTGGGAAGAGAAGACAATGAGGAGGCTGGCATAGGGCTATCAAGGGAGCTGAATCGGGTAAGTTTGTTGCATCAACACACAAGCAAAGAGGGTACACTTTTTGTAGGAAAGGTGGAGTTAGGGAAAGGTAAAAAGAGATGGTAACAGGGACAAATTTTTAAACAAGATACTATAGTGCCCATAAATAACTTAGATTTTGTTGGGGGGGTTGCATCCTTCAAGCCAAGACCATCCAGAGGGAACAGGAGAAGATGTCGGCACAGAAGCGTGCAAGGGTCCAGCCTGGGAAGAGAAGACAATGAGGAGGCTGGCGTAGGGCTATCAAGGGAGCTTAATCGGGTAAGTTTGTTGCATCAACACACAAGCAAAGAGGGTACACTTTTTGTAGGAAAGGTGGAGTTAGGGAAAGGTAAAAAGAGATGGTAACAGGGACAAATTTTTAAACAAGATACTATAGTGCCCATAAATAACTTAGATTTTGTTGGGGGGGTTGCATCCTTCAAGCCAAGACCATCCAGAGGGAACAGGAGAAGACGTCGGCACAGAAGCGTGCAAGGGTCCAGCCTGGGTCCAGCCTGGGAAGAGAAGACAATGAGGAGGCTGGCATAGGGCTATCAAGGGAGCTGAATCGGGTAAGTTTGTTGCATCAACACACAAGCAAAGAGGGTAGACTTTTTGTAGGAAAGGGGGCTTGGCAAGTATAGAGGGTCAGAGGTAGAAGAGAACCTGGCAGGAGTAGATATGAACTTACTTTTGTTTTTTTTTCCTTTTGCTTCACGTCCATCACGACAAATCCAGAGGGAACAGGAGAAGACGTCGGCACAGAAGCGTGCAAGGGTCCAGCCTGGGAAGAGAAGACAATGAGGAGGCTGGCATAGGGCTATCAAGGGAGCTGTATCGGGTAAGTTTGTTGCATCAACACACAAGCAAAAAGGGTACACTTTTTGTAGGAAAGGGGGCTTGGCAAGTATAGAGGGTCAGAGGTAGAAGAGAACCTGGCAGGAGTAGATATGAACTTACTTTTGTTTTTTTTTCCTTTTGCTTCACGTCCATCACGACAAATCCAGAGGGAACAGGAGAAGACGTCGGCACAGAAGCGTGCAAGGGTCCAGCCTGGGAAGAGAAGAAAATGAGGAGGCTGGCATAGGGCTATCAAGGGAGCTGAATCGGGTAAGTTTGTTGCATCAACACACAAGCAAAAAGGGTACACTTTTTGTAGGAAAGGGGGCTTGGCAAGTATAGAGGGTCAGAGGTAGAAGAGAACCTGGCAGGAGTAGATATGAACTTACTTTTGTTTTTTTTTCCTTTTGCTTCACGTCCATCACGACAAATCCAGAGGGAACAGGAGAAGACGTCGGCACAGAAGCGTGCAAGGGTCCAGCCTGGGAAGAGAAGACAATGAGGAGGCTGGCATAGGGCTATCAAGGGAGCTGAATCGGGTAAGTTTGTTGCATCAACACACAAGCAAAGAGGGTACACTTTTTGTAGGAAAGGGGGCTTGGCAAGTATAGAGGGTCAGAGGTAGAAGAGAACCTGGCAGGAGTAGATATGAACTTACTTTTGTTTTTTTTTGCCTTTTGCTTCACGTCCATCACGACAAATCCAGAGGGAACAGGAGAAGACGTCGGCACAGAAGCGTGCAAGGGTCCAGCCTGGGAAGAGAAGACAATGAGGAGGCTGGCATAGGGCTATCAAGGGAGCTGAATCTGGTAAGTTTGTTGCATCAACACACAAGCAAAAAGGGTACACTTTTTGTAGGAAAGGGGGCTTGGCAAGTATAGAGGGTCAGAGGTAGAAGAGAACCTGGCAGGAGTAGATATGAACTTACTTTTGTTTTTTTTTCCTTTTGCTTCACGTCCATCACGACAAATCCAGAGGGAACAGGAGAAGACGTCGGCACAGAAGCGTGCAAGGGTCCAGCCTGGGTCCAGCCTGGGAAGAGAAGAAAATGAGGAGGCTGGCATAGGGCTATCAAGGGAGCTGAATCGGGTAAGTTTGTTGCATCAACACACAAGCAAAGAGGGTAGACTTTTTGTAGGAAAGGGGGCTTGGCAAGTATAGAGGGTCAGAGGTAGAAGAGAACCTGGCAGGAGTAGATATGAACTTACTTTTGTTTTTTTTTCCTTTTGCTTCACGTCCATCACGACAAATCCAGAGGGAACAGGAGAAGACGTCGGCACAGAAGCGTGCAAGGGTCCAGCCTGGGAAGAGAAGACAATGAGGAGGCTGGCATAGGGCTATCAAGGGAGCTGAATCGGGTAAGTTTGTTGCATCAACACACAAGCAAAAAGGGTACACTTTTTGTAGGAAAGGGGGCTTGGCAAGTATAGAGGGTCAGAGGTAGAAGAGAACCTGGCAGGAGTAGATATGAACTTACTTTTGTTTTTTTTCCTTTTGCTTCACGTCCATCACGACAAATCCAGAGGGAACAGGAGAAGACGTCGGCACAGAAGCGTGCAAGGGTCCAGCCTGGGAAGAGAAGACAATGAGGAGGCTGGCATAGGGCTATCAAGGGAGCTGAATCGGGTAAGTTTGTTGCATCAACACACAAGCAAAAAAGGTACACTTTTTGTAGGAAAGGGGGCTTGGCAAGTATAGAGGGTCAGAGGTAGAAGAGAACCTGGCAGGAGTAGATATGAACTTACTTTTGTTTTTTTTCCTTTTGCTTCACGTCCATCACGACAAATCCAGAGGGAACAGGAGAAGACGTCGGCACAGAAGCGTGCAAGGGTCCAGCCTGGGAAGAGAAGAAAATGAGGAGGCTGGCATAGGGCTATAAAGGGAGCTGAATCGGGTAAGTTTGTTGCATCAACACACAAGCAAAGAGGGTACACTTTTTGTAGGAAAGGGGGAGTTAGGGAAAGGTAAAAAGAGATGGTAACAGGGACAAATTTTTAAACAAGATACTATAGTGCCCATAAATAACTTAGATTTTGTTGGGGGGGTTGCATCCTTCAAGCCAAGACCATCCAGAGGGAACAGGAGAAGACGTCGGCACAGAAGCGTGCAAGGGTCCAGCCTGGGAAGAGAAGACAATGAGGAGGCTGGCATAGGGCTATCAAAGGATGACACATTGGGTAAGTTTGATTTACTTCCTATAATTTTTTTTTCTTTGTTGTATTTAAAAAAAACACACATATATATATTTATTTATTTAGCAATGTCAATGTGAGCACATTTAGGGCCTTATTCAGATCTGATCAAAGTACAATATTTTTCCAAAAATGGGTAAAAGCATGTGCAGTGCCGTGGGGCATATGTAACATGTATAAATTTATATTGGTGTTTTGTTTCTGTGCAGGGTAAATGCTGATTGCATTATTTTTAATCTAAAATTTAGATGGCATTTCCAAAACACTCAAATCAGATCTGAATAAGGGAATTAATGTTAATTTTTAAAACCAGTGTTAAAATACAGTGGTGTGTCTAGTGCCAGACAGGATAATGGGCCTTCAGATCAATATGTATCTGCGCATGTGCAGGCGTATGATGCGTGCACGCACCCTGGGGGGGGGGGGGGGGGGGTAGGAGATGGGCGGGGGCATGGGTGTTCTCATGGTAATGAGGCAGTGATGCGGGTGTGGGGGGCGGGTAGCTGACATCACTGTGTCAGCTGCCCGCCTATATCCACGCCAGTGTGCACACAAATGTAAGTAACTGAAGTCACTTCTATATGCGTGCACGCTAAACATCATTCGATAGTCGGTGACCATCGAAAGATGTAGGTGGTTACCCGAGCCATACGAATTGATGTCTATGCAAAATGTAAATTCACAGCTGATCGGATGAAGACTCAGTTTAAGGGGGGGGGGGGGGGGGGGGCTTTCGCCGGGCGGGGTTTGGTGGACTCGCAAGGCTGCGAATTCGCAGTCTTGCAAATAAACATGAGTAAACCACCCATCTGTACGGGACTATCACAAAGAAAACTGCCTGAAAGATTGGTCCTCAGACGTACCATTTATATATGCGTGTAGAAATTTGGGACAAGAACCATCAAGTATTAATGCACAAGTTAAGCAGTAATTTACTTTCTCTTTTGTTTTGCAGCTCATACATTACAGAAGAAATGAAGTATATGAAATACATGATGCCAAAAAATGATTGAATATAGTTTTGAAAGCAAATGCCGAACCATAATTATTATTATAATTATTATTAACACTTTGTTATATAGCGAGTACTTATTCTGCATGTCTCACATTAATGAGAATGAAACAATGTTTATAAATATGTATGTCTTTAGCGGTTTATGGTTAAAGGTTACACAACAAAGATGCCATAATTGATTTCAAATGACTTGAATATAATAAAATTGCACCCATATTTGATATAAATGTAATATAATAAAAAGCAATTCTATCAATTTACATGTGTCTGGGTATATTTTTGATTATTGTAAGTGATTGATATGAGATATATAATGTAAAAAAGTGGGTTATTAAGTTAATATTAACTATATAAAAATTTTTGGGATTATGATTATTGTACACTGTGTGATTTACTTTCTCTATATATTAAGGTGTAATGTCATTACATAGATCAGGGTTAGCCAAGTATATGAATCGAAAGCTAACAATAGTTTTGTTTCCAGACCAGATGGTTGCTGCACAGGTGTAGTCATTACTCAATGATATATAGATGACCGTTTCCTGCATCTATATATCATTATTAGACAACACTTAGGTGGACAATCATTAGGGAGACCACTGAAGGTCGACCGGGTTAAAGGTGGACATGGTTTTAGGCCGCCAGTCATTAGGTCGACATAGGTTTTTTTGTGCCTACAGGTGGTATTTCATGCCCTACCATCCACTATGGCGTGGCGGGAGAATCAAAGTGTGCCGAGTGTAACGATGCACCGTGTCCGAAGCATAGAAAGCAATTGCAGGGGCTGTGGTGCAACTCCAACTGTGTACATGTCGACATTTGGCTTTAAAAAACACATGACGACATACAATAATTTCGACCTTGGCCCATGTCTACCTTTTCCCATGTTGACTGTCTACCGAAGTGTGGTTTAACAGTTGTACGGTAACCCACTGACTGATGATAGAATTTGGAAAATCTAGATTGGTAAAGAACATAAAAACTAGAAACAGATTCTAACTAATTTAAATACAGTTGTCCAAATTAAAAAAAATATATACATTTAAGGGTAAATAGATACCACCTTAAAAGGTTATTTAAATACATCATACTGACCAATTGCAAATCAAATATTTAAGTTTGGATCAATACCATCATAGTAGAATACTTGGGGATTTTACAATAGTAAAAGTTAATGCAGATTATTTTCTTAGTGGGGGGGGGTTTAAAACATTCATATTTTACTATTGTTAAAGGTGAGAAATGTAATGTATAAGTATATGAATTAGAACGTTTACTTACCATAAATTTGAATTCACTGTAATGGCTTGGCTTCCTTTTTAACTTCAGAACTTTAAAATTAGAACTTGAACTTGAAGATTAACTTGAAAAATAATTATCCAAACATATAAACTTGTAGAAAAAATTTGAAAAACAATGTCTTTAAGGGAATGCTAAGTGATGTCCAATAGCACCAAGATATTCCAGTACAGGGACATGTCCATACTGTGAAACACAACGCTGAATTGCCTCCTCACGTTCTTTCAAGTCTCTCCTTGGGGGTGTTCTTGCAACATTCAGAACTACCTTCTGGATAAAACTCGCTGTGACTTTCTGTTCTTTATGTAAAAACGTGATGAGCTTGTATACACCGAACTTTTTTTCGCTAAGAATTATGTTCCATCTGCGATGCCAACCCTCCAACCTATTTTGGGTTCGGGGTATTCCAGCTAACATTGAGTCATAGATGGACCATATTTTTGGTGGAAAAAGAGGTGGTGACCGGGTAAGGCTTCGTGTGCGATCTCTTGGACGTCCCAATACATATGTCTCCTCAAAATAAGTTAACACGGGGGAAGCAATTGCAGGCATTTCCCCTTTCAAAACTTCAAAAGCAGCTGGAATGTCATCTTCCGGTAGAAAAGCAAGTGCTTGTATGCTCTTTAATTTCAATGCAAGTGCATAATCCTTTGCATAATCACCTGCAAGTCCATGTGCTTGAATCTTTCTCCAAATGTTTTGGGAAAGATGAAAGAGGCAACACTTGTGTGTGCTGCTTGGAAAAACAGACTTTGAAGCTCTGATTGCTGAAAGTTCGAAATCCGTTATTATATACGTTGGGGAAAATGGCATTCCCAAATCAGTTGCAATGTCTTGAAGTTCTTCAAAAAATCGTAAATAGCATTCCTCATTCTTGCTGCTTAACAGTCCATAAACAAGCGGTAAAAAGCGCTGTGATGTTTCATGTGTGCCAACCATTGCATGTATGGAATAGATCTGGCGAAATAATGTCGGGCAAGTCTTGAAAGTTCCGTCCATTACCCAATACTGTGCTTCATGGAGCTTCCTCAAGTTCTCTTCTGTACTAAATAAAAGTACCCTTTCATCACCAACTGTACTGTCCCTTAACAAAAATTTGGTATCCTCGATGTATTCCAAATTATGAGGAACATTAATGTCCTCCAGGATGGTGGGTTCGGCAGGGCAATCTTCCCTTCTTACCCTTTTTACTAATTGACGAAGGGATTCCCGGTTGGGCAAACACATAGCACTTGTAGAAGGCATATCCGCTGTTACATTTTGGATAATTTGTGATGGTTCCTCGGTGGTATCCCTGGCACGTTGCTTTATCGCTGCCTTAGCAACGGCCACAATTGTCTTCTCCGGTCTGGGAGCATGAGTATGCTCACCGTGCCTATTAAGTTGGTGAACTCCGGCCACAATCGTGGTTTTGGCGTAGGCTGAACAAGGGCCTGTTGTTCTTTCTGTGCAGTGCCAATAGACGACGTCTCCCTTCTGCTTATTCTTGGCAAGTAGATAGCCGTTTACGTTGAGTAACATTCCTCTCCGGGACGGAACAAATGTAAATTCGGGCTCGGGTGCTGGTGCTGGTGATATTGTTGCTGCTGCTGCTGCTGCTGCTGCTGCTGGTGCTGGTCTAGATTCATCTGCCATCTTAGAAAAAATAGCTGTAGCTGTACCACAGAATACTTGATCCAAAATTTCAAATATGAATCCGGGACATTGAATGTAGGTATTTTTATAGTGTTTGAAATGGGCGTTAGTCTTTCGAAGTTAGAAAAAAACCTAACCCAATGAAAAGGCTTCATTTCAAAAAGTGGGCGGGTTTAAAAAGTGGGCTGGTTTAAAATTAGCCGTTACGACTTGAACAAGTACTGTAAATTGGTTTGAAAATAAAATACGAAAATGCTGAAAATGTTTGATTTTAGTTTAGAGGGCAACTTTAGGGTGCAACATGGGTGAAGGAGGATGCCAGGTGCTAACCCAATGAAGGGGTGATAATGCGGGTATCAGTGCTAGCATAGAGGTGAGCGGTACCGCTTCATTATGCTACTTGTGGTACTAAATTACAAGGGACAGTCGGGGGAACACTGGACATCTGTAGGTATCGGGCGCATCTAATATATACAGAAAAAGGGATGTCAGGGTAGAAATTTGTGGTGTCTACATGTACACAGCTATGGGTACACTTAGGGGTGCAGCATTCAAAGTGTTGAACTGTGGTGAATGCGGATGCCGTGGACCCTATTCCCGGATAAATCCAGCCTCCCCAACGTCTCACAGCCTCCCGTCTACATTCAGTCGCATAGCTCCACTCTAGCGCTTTGCCTGGCTCTATCATGACTGTGGCACTACAAGTGCCAGAATGACATGGCACTGCGGAGCACTGCAAACACCAATTACACCGTAAAGCATGAAGGATTGCACCCATGGGATCCTTCCATCTGCCTAGCTGACTCCCCAAGCCTAACACTAATGAATGGGTGTGCGGGTATCACTGCTAGCATAGCGGTGAGCAGTGCAAGGGCATTATGTTACTTGTAGTACTATATTAAAAAGTAGAATAGTTTCTGAGGTGTAGATAAGTCTATATATATAAAATGGGGTGTACAGGGCAAGATTTGCGGCGTCTAAATGATTCTCCGAAACAAAGAAATCAAGGTGTATTGTAGGTACAGTAAACATGAATACAATTCGATTATAAAAATTCAATTAGCAGATGAGAAAATTATGTGAGCCCAGTAGATATGCAAAAGACTGAGGCGCCAGGAGTATGACACATGCTTTGTTTAAGCTACCTGTGATTACACTTTGATTACAATAATGATATTACCAAACTCAAAAGATATCTGACCAAGATATAAAATATTTCTTTGAAGATATCAAAAAGACTAAGGCACCAAGGTTATGACACATGCTTTGTTTAAAGTCACCGTGAATACACAGATTAAAATAATTATATTAGCAAAATCAAAAGACATCTGACCCCAGTGTCAAGATATAGAACCGATTTAGGCGCCAGGAGAATGACCCATGCTTTTAGGAGACATGATTTTATAGATAAATTGGTGTAGGCTGGCACAAAACATTTTTATTTATTTTTAAATTTCTTTATTAAAGCGCGCACATATTCCGCAGCGCTTTACAGAAAATATATGAACATACAAATCAGTCCCTGCCCCAGTAGTGCTTACACTCTATATTCCCTTCCCCATGTGCACAAACATGACATCACATCAGTCCCTGTCCCACTGTATTCCCTAACACATGGAGGCAAACACATTTGGATCAAAATAGGGGTAGCGGGCATATAAATGTAGACGGGAGGCTGTGTGACTGTATGGGGAGGCTTGGGAAGTCTGCATTTAGCAGGGAATGGGGGTGCCGTATTTTATGGGTGCAGCGAGGGAGATGGAGGGATCCCAGGGGTGGAGGCCTTCCTGGGTGAGGGTTTAATGGGCGTGTGCGGCGCTGAAGAGTGGCAGGTCATTCTGGCACTTGTGGTGCCACAGTGATGAGAGGCGCCGGCAATGCGCTAGAGTGGAGGTAGGCGACTGAATGTAGGCGGGAGGCTGTGTGACTGTATGGGGAGGCTTGGAAAGTCTGCATTTAGCCGACAATGGGGGTGCCGTATTTTAGGGGTGCAGCTAGGGAGATGGAGGGATCCCAGGGGTGGAGCCCTTCCTGGCTGAGGGTTTAATGGGCGTAAAGCATGAAGGATTGCACCCATGGGATCCTTCCATCTGCCTAGCTGACTCCCCAAGCCTAACACTAATGAATGGGTGTGCGGGTATCACTGCTAGCATAGCGGTGAGCAGTGCAAGGGCATTATGTTACTTGTAGTACTATATTAAAAAGTAGAATAGTTTCTGAGGTGTAGATAAGTCTATATATATAAAATGGGGTGTACAGGGCAAGATTTGCGGCGTCTAAATGATTCTCCGAAACAAAGAAATCAAGGTGTATTGTAGGTACAGTAAACATGAATACAATTCGATTATAAAAATTCAATTAGCAGATGAGAAAATTATGTGAGCCCAGTAGATATGCAAAAGACTGAGGCGCCAGGAGTATGACACATGCTTTGTTTAAGCTACCTGTGATTACACTTTGATTACAATAATGATATTACCAAACTCAAAAGATATCTGACCAAGATATAAAATATTTCTTTGAAGATATCAAAAAGACTAAGGCACCAAGGTTATGACACATGCTTTGTTTAAAGTCACCGTGAATACACAGATTAAAATAATTATATTAGCAAAATCAAAAGACATCTGACCCCAGTGTCAAGATATAGAACCGATTTAGGCGCCAGGAGAATGACCCATGCTTTTAGGAGACATGATTTTATAGATAAATTGGTGTAGGCTGGCACAAAACATTTTTATTTATTTTTAAATTTCTTTATTAAAGCGCGCACATATTCCGCAGCGCTTTACAGAAAATATATGAACATACAAATCAGTCCCTGCCCCAGTAGTGCTTACACTCTATATTCCCTTCCCCATGTGCACAAACATGACATCACATCAGTCCCTGTCCCACTGTATTCCCTAACACATGGAGGCAAACACATTTGGATCAAAATAGGGGTAGCGGGCATATAAATGTAGACGGGAGGCTGTGTGACTGTATGGGGAGGCTTGGGAAGTCTGCATTTAGCAGGGAATGGGGGTGCCGTATTTTATGGGTGCAGCGAGGGAGATGGAGGGATCCCAGGGGTGGAGGCCTTCCTGGGTGAGGGTTTAATGGGCGTGTGCGGCGCTGAAGAGTGGCAGGTCATTCTGGCACTTGTGGTGCCACAGTGATGATAGGCGCCGGCAATGCGCTAGAGTGGAGGTAGGCGACTGAATGTAGGCGGGAGGCTGCGTGACTGTATGGGGAGGCTTGGAAAGTCTGCATTTAGGCGGCAATGGGGGTGCCGTATTTTATGGGTGCAGCGAGGGAGATGGAGGGATCCCGGTGGTGGAGCCCTTCATGGATGGGGGTGTGCGGCGCTGAGCAGTGCCAGGTCGTTGTGGCACTTGTGGTGCCAGCAGGGCCGGTGTGAGTCATGTTAGGCACCAAAGTAGGGAAGTATGCCTCTAGGGAAAGTGTGGGGGAGGTCTCACATGTTGCACAGCAGCCATCTGCATTAAGTACAACAGGGATGCTCACGGACATGCTAGTATTTTGGAAAGTCCGACTTTAGCACCCCACGAGATCGCGGCACCCTAGGCAGCTGCCTACTGGGCGCGGCAGTCATGATAGGCGCCGGCAATGGGCTAGAGTGGAGGTAGGCGACTGATTGTAGGCGGGAGCCAGTGTGACTGAATGGGGAGGCTTGGGAAGTCTGCATTTAGCCGGCAATGGGGGTGCCGTATTTTAGGGGTGCAGCTAGGGAGATGGAGGGATCCCAGGGGTGGAGGCCTTCCTGGGTGAGGGTTTAATGGGCGTGTGCGGCGCTGAAGAGTGGCAGGTCATTCTGGCACTTGTGGTGCCACAGTGATGATAGGCGCCGGCAATGCGCTAGAGTGGAGGTAGGCGACTGAATGTAGGCGGAGGCTGCGTGACTGTATGGGGAGGCTTGGAAAGTCTGCATTTAGGCGGCAATGGGGGTGCCGTATTTTATGGGTGCAGCGAGGGAGATGGAGGGATCCCGGGGGTGGAGCCCTTCATGGATGGGGGTGTGCGGCGCTGAGCAGTGCCAGGTCGTTGTGGCACTTGTGGTGCCAGCAGGGCCGGTGTGAGTCATGTTAGGCACCAAAGTAGGGAAGTATGCCTCTAGGGAAAGTGTGGGGGAGGTCTCACATGTTGCACAGCAGCCATCTGCATTAAGTACAACAGGGATGCTCACGGACATGCTAGTATTTTGGAAAGTCCGACTTTAGCGCCCCACGAGATCGCGGCACCCTAGGCAGCTGCCTACTGGGCGCGGCAGTCATGATAGGCGCCGGCAATGGGCTAGAGTGGAGGTAGGCGACTGATTGTAGGCGGGAGGCAGTGTGACTGAATGGGGAGGCTTGGGAAGTCTGCATTTAGCCGGCAATGGGGGTGCCGTATTTTATGGATGCAGCAAGGGAGAAGGAGGGATCCCAGGGGTGGAGCCCTTACTGGGTGAGGGTGTAATTTGGGTATGCAGCGCTGAGCAGTGAGAAGTCATTGTAGCACTTGTAGTGCCACGTTAGAATAGTGCTTTACAACGGGAGTATAGCGGCGTGTAGATTTAGACAGATATGGGTGGATTTAGGAGTGGTGCAGCGTTGACAGAGTGGTGATGTAGGGTATTGAGCAGGGTCTCATTACCATCATGAATGGGTGCAACTACAGTACAGTAAGATGTTAAGCTATTAACGGTCGACCTTGTGTTCGGCGACCTAAATAAGTTCGACTTATAAACGGCCGACCTTTCACTCGTCGATGAAATAGCGTTCGATGTAATGCGGGTCGATCTTATTTTATTCGACCTAGTTGTTGTCGATCAAATAACTGTCGATACTTTATTTTTCGATGAACTGAGTTTCGACCTAATATTTATCGATGTTTGTATGTTCGACATTCTGCGGTTCGAACTTCGTTGTATCGACCAAGTACTTATCGATATAAGGACTTTCTATGTACTGTGTGTTCGATGTTCAGTGTTTTGACCTAGATGTATTCGATGTAAGTTTGTTCGAAGTAATGCATTTCGAGCGTCCGTTAGTCGACCTAGACGAAGTCGATGTAAGCTTGGTCGATGTAAGGTAAGGTCGGCCTTGTTAGTTTGGCGATCATGTTAATATCGATGTTATGTTCAATTCGACCTAATATCTTTCGATGTAAAGTAACCGTCGACCAATGGAGTGTCTGTCCAGTGGAGTCGATCAAAGTAAGTTCGATCTTCCCGTGTTCGACCATATGACCGTATACCATTAAGAGATGCGTGTCACACTGTGTACAAGTTGAACACACAGCCATCTTTAAAAATTGGCGCTTAACCCTGTATATGCTGTGATGGCAGTACAAAGGCACTTCCGCTGCCACACTGTTGAGAGAGATGGTGTATGAAGGCTTTTTAAAACACCCGAATTCCGGGAGAATCACAGAATCCGGGAAACTGAAAAAGCCTCCTTAAGGGTTGCCACCAAATCCGGCACACAGGGCTACGGAAGCCCTGTAGGACAATATTCTCTACAAAGCAAACTGTGATACGGCTGTGCTGCTGCGCACAGGCGGCCATATCCCAGTCAGTGGGATCTTTAGCTTGTGTGTTGCTGTGTGTGCAGATGCTCAGCGCGAGACAGCGGAGCACACAACATGCACATCAAGACTTGCGGGGGGGGGGGGGGGGGGTACCACTGCAGAATGACTTAAAACTGAAACAGCCACGCTGCTACTAGGGGCCGCGTTGCCATCCAGAAACATCCCTTTACATATTTACCTAAATAAATAAGTGGCCTTCTAGCTGTGGGAATACAAATCCCAGCATGCTCTGCCACAGGTTTTCTATCAGGGCATGCTGAAAATGTTTGGCATGCCCACCCCTGGCAGCCTACATGGTAGGATCTGTCATTAGATCACTCCGTGTAGGCAGGGCCATGGAAAGTCCACCCTGCCCTGGCTGCACCCTGAAACTGAAAAAAGTAGGGGAAAAGCAGAAGAAGAACCCAGTTAAAGGTAAAGAAAAATAGAGAAGAAATCCAGGTGAGTGTACTGTATGTTTAGTATGCTCTTTTTTATTTTCTTTTGCTGCTGAAATGAAAAATCCTATAGAGTATAGTATGTAATCTCTTTTTTTTGTACACACGGGCCGAGCCGGCAGGGAGTACACAACTTTACACTCTCACTCTACTGAACTTTCGTAGTTATTCAGACCTGATCGCTGGACTGCTAATTTGCATAGCCCAGCAATCAGTCATACAGTTTGCTGCCCAGCCAGAGTGGAATCCCACCCCATGTAAGATGAAAATCTTCAATTTTTTGAGGTTGCCCTGTTAATTAAGGCCCATACACACTGGGCAACTTTGAGCTGAAAGTCGCTCAAAACAGCATGTTTAACCGGCTTTCAGCTCAAAGTCACCCAGTGTGTATGGGCCGGGGATAAGCAGTGAGTGCTGCTGCACGCTCCCGCATCATCGCTGTGAAAGCTGTTCATCTGCTGGTAGTCCTCTGCAAAGCCATCCGCCCCCCAATGTTGGCGCCGGGCAGGGGGAAAGCCGCTCTGTGTGTATGCATGGAGCGGCTTTCCCCCCAGCGATGATCGCGATCATCGTTGTCCATACATGCTGGGCAAAGTCGCCCAGTGTGTTTGGACCAGGCGGTGAGCAGTGAGTGCTGCTGCACGCTCCCGCATAATCGCTGGGAAAGCTGTTCATCTGCTGGTAATCCTCTGCAAAGCCGTCCGCCCCCCCAATGTCAGCACAGGGCAGGGGGAAGCTGCTCAGTGTGTATGCACCGAGCGGCTTTCCGCCCCAGTGATGAATGCGATCATCGTTGTCCATACACGCTGGGCAAAGTGTGTATGGACCTTTACTTATGGGCCAGGGCTAAAAGTTGCCAGCCAGCCCCTGAACTCACCATTAGTGCAGGATTACTGCTTGGGTCTGGCGTAGCATTAAAGTTGCTATTAGGGTTGTGTTCAGGTTTAAATTAGGGCTGGGGTTACCGGTTTGGTAAGTGCTAATGGTAGGGATAGAAATAAAAAACAACAAAAATACATTGCCAACATTTCCGGATTTTGGCATTATATCATTGTCATCTTGATGAATGTCCACACGGTCAATTTTTACATTATGACCATGATGTAATGTTCATAGTCCTCACTAAAAAAGGCATTGCTAAAGGTTGATAACACAACCTCCCTGGTTGCCAGCCACTTTGCCTATTGTGGACACAAAATTAATGAATTCAAATTTATGCCCATCGACCACATACCCCCATTGAGAAGAGGGGGTGATCGACATAACGGTTGCTCCAACGTGAGAGCCAGTGGATTTATAATCTGCAATCCCTGGCACCCCCAGGGACTAAATGAGATCAATATGTCTATAGTTATCTGAGCCAATAGTGGGTGCACCTGATTGAATAAATATGGTCGTTTTGACCATTGACCGAAATGCTACCTTCATCATGTTATATCTGTTTTGGTAGACCTTAGTGTGTCTAGTTATATATTCCTTATGTCCTTTAATTTTTGATTTCTAGGTTTTTAGATTGATATGAGATATGGTGAGCTGATGGCCATCTATATAATAAGTTGAAGAGTGTGTGTGCGTGTGTGCACTCAGAGCCACCAAATTCAGCATCAAGATACCTCTGGACCAGATGGTGTGCACTTCACAGCCGTTTGTGGGAAATTTCACTTAGAAATTTAAAAAACACCAAGTTTTAATTTGCCTTCATTGATGATCTGGGAAAAAGATTGACGATCTCAGAGACCATTGTCGAAGGAACAACTCCACACCTGATTTCATTGCTGTCATTGCGTATGAATGACACATTCTAACATTATGGTGAAGGCTTTAAACAATTAGTAATAATTAAGGATATACATAGACCACACATCACACACACACGTACACATTGTACACGCACGCACACACACAGTACACCACATACATACACATAGAACACAAGACACACATATATACGTAGCGCACCTCACACACTTACACATTGGACAGATACAAACAACAAAACACACACATAACACACCACATGCAGTACAACACAAACCCATATACACTACAACACACACCCAAAAACAATACAACAAACACACAGAACACACACACTTAAACATTGTGCAGATACAGAAACACACAGAACACACAAAAACATTGCAGAGATACGCACAGCACACTACACACACACATATATATGTAGCGCACCTCACAAACTTACACATTCGGCAGATACACACACATAACACACCACTCACAGACTCACAGTACAACACACACCCACATTCACTACAACACACACCCCAAAACATTACAATACACAGAACACACACATGTAAACATTGCACAGATACACACAGCACACTACACACACACACATATTTATACATAGTACACCATACACACTTACACATAGGGCAGATACACACAACACACACATAACATACCTCTAACAGCACAACACACACCCACATTCACCATACACACCCCAAAAAAGTTCAACATACACAAAACACACACTTAAACATTGCACAGATACACAAAGACACAACACACACATACACATACTGTATATACTGTACATAGCACACCTCACACACTTACGCATTTGACAGATACATACAACACAACACACACAACCATATACACTACAACACACACAAAAACAGTACAACACACACAAACACACAGAACACATAAAAAAGAATTTGCTGTTTATTTAACAGTCTGTACCGGCAAATAAAAACTGTACCTAATGTACCGTTTTTTTCTTTTTTCCTCATATCCGTCTCTCCAGTCCTCCAGCCTGTCACTGCGCTCCCTGGCCAGTTGCACTGAGAAATCTTTGTCCTGGCCAATGCACCCATTGATCAATACAAAGTGGGTACACTGCACTCACCCTCAACACAGACAAGTTATCAACTCAGGAGCGTTGTGTTTCAAACAACGACAACACCACCCCTGATTTCATTGCCGTCATTGAGTATCAATCCAAACACATTCTAACATTATGGTGGAATCTATAACAAATTAGGTCTTTGGCACAGCATACTGTAACATTACATTTTTCAGCAATTTTGGAAATAAAAAAACCCCAAGGTTTTCCCAGGCAATGCTGGGCGGCAGAGGCGTAGCTAGGGCGGAGCCAATGGAGCACAGACATGTCACCTGGCGCCAGAGCTCTGCCACCGGCTCCCCCGCCCTGCTTGCCCGCTCCCCGCTGTGCCCGGCATCGGTGGGGGAAAGTTAAAACCGGCGAGCGCACACACTGCGCATGCGCTGGTTTGGGATGCCGCGCCATGATGTCATGGGGGGGGGCGCAGCGGGGGATGCCGAGGATGAGGAGGGGGATATTGTAGGGGCGGAACTACCGCCGGAGCCCAAGGCATTAAAGGGTCCGGTGACGCTGTCCGTCCAGCATGTTGGTGGCAGGGGGGACACAGCCAGGCTTGTCAGGGGGCAGCTGTAATTTTATGTGTTTTTTTTTTTTTTTAATTCCAATCGCCGCGCTGCTGTTTCTGGCAGCAGCTGCAGCAGGAAGAGGCTGAAAAACTCTAAGCGCTCTTGTGCTTCCTCTTGCTGCTCAGCCCCTGTCCCGCAGAAGTGTCACACAAGCAGCACCTCCGTGGTGCCCGGACAATGGCATAGGAGGTGACAAATAGCAGTAGTGGATCAGAGAGGGGGGTGGTGTGTGGGGTAGCGGCATAGCTAGGGCACCAGCCTGAGATTATTTGTTTCCCCTTTTAGCCTGCAACTTTTCCCTTACACCTAGCTCCCCACAGTCACCACCAACATGATGGAGTGGGAACTAACCACCTTCCATCCCATAATATCCTGAACTTTGGGATCACCACGCCAGTGACCACTACAGGGGGAGCAGCCTGTGGGGTCCTGTTATTAGTATCATTATACAGGAGGGGGCAGCCTGTGGTGTCCTGTTATTAGTATTATCATACAGGGGGGGGGGGGCAGCCTTTGTTGTTCTTTTATTATACAGGGGGAGCAGCCTGGGCAAGGGTCCCACCTACTACAAAGGGGGGGGGGACGCGAAACATGCCCTTGTTCCGGGCACCGTGGAACCTAGCTACACCACTGCCGGGCAGGTCAGCTAGTAATTTTTGCACACCCTATGGCAGGGGTGTCCAAACTTTTTGCGACGAGGGCCAGATAAGGTGAAGTGTAAATGTGTGGGGGCCAACCATTCAGCCTGACATTCTTTGAATCATTAATCACATCAGATTGGTCCCCCATTCACTCTATGACCCCCAAACTGCCCCTTAACTGTATTTCCCCCAGCCTGCCCCATTCACTGTATGTTCCCCAGCCTGCCCCTCCTTCACTGTATGTCCCCCATTCACTGTTTGTTCCCCACTCTGCACCCATTCACTCTGTCCCCCAACCTACCCCCCTTCTCTTAATGTCCATCAGTGCCTCCATTCATTGTATGTCCCCAAGCCTGGCCCTCCTTCACTGTATGACTCCCATTCACTGTATGAACCCCCTTCACCATGTACCCAACTCTGCCCCCATTCACTGTATGTCCCCCAGCCTGCCCCGCTCCCCCTTCTCTGAATGGCCATCACTGCCTCCATTCACTGTATGTCCCCCAGCCTGACCCTCCTTCACTGTATGTCCCCCACCCTGCCCCCTCCCTTCTCTGTATGTTTCCCAGCCCCTGTGTGAGCCAGAGGAAGGAGACGCGAAGCAGTCACTGCAAGGACAGGAGATGCTTGGGCTCCCACTGCTGCCCTCCTCCGCTCTGCATGTTACGGGAGCAAGCTTCCCCTTGTTGCCCCCCTCCCCAAACACTGCTGTCACTGTGATTGTGGAGTAGGGTGATATACCATTGCAGCAGCAGGGGTAGGACGCCAAACACATCTGACTGTGGCGGCCGGCACCTCC
Source organism: Crinia signifera (assembly GCF_055691185.1). NCBI lineage: Eukaryota > Metazoa > Chordata > Amphibia > Anura > Myobatrachidae > Crinia > Crinia signifera. The sequence continues at coordinate 21,178,549 of NC_139226.1, forward strand.
TCACTGCAGCAAACAGCAAGGTAAAGGCGCGCTCGCCGGGGCCCCACCTTTAGTGTCCTGTGTTGTGCTTCCCACATCTGATGCTCTGCCCGCTTCCAGCTGGAGGCCGCTTGAAATGACAGCACGGGCCGCAATTGGTCCCCGGGCCTGACTTTGGACATGCCTGCCCTATGGGATGGCTGCACGTTGGTGCCATATTGCTTACTTCTTTGCATTGTGATGCCATTTCAGCTCATTGTGTCTTATGATGTTAATGACACTTTTTTCTTTTTTTCTTTTATCTTTTTGATTTATATGCATGTATTTATACTGATGCCAGATAGCTCAGTATATCTTATAATGTGTATTTATTTTCGAATTATTCGTATTTTTTATATTTATTGTCTGGGATTCATTTTTGATTATGGGAATGCCGTGTTGCCATGGTAACCGGGACGCCTCGCTTCCTGCTTGTGTGTCCACCTAAACTGCTCCCCGGGTCCCCGGCTGGCGTTTTCAGTTCCACTTCCAGTACTTTGGTTCCGGGAGAGTGTCGATGACGCGGCAGTGGGATGTGGCGCAGGCATGGCGGGAACACGGCAGGGTCTAGAGTGCGGCGGCGGCCCCGGTGAATGGTAAATTTGGTATATTCCACTGAGATTTGAGGGGATTTAAGGTACATTCAGTGGTTACCCTTTGAAAAAGGCGTTTGCTCGCTGAAACGGCCCATCAGGGTACTGCGTAGGGAGCGGACCTAGTTTATGCTGCTGCCACTTTGTAACTATTGATGTGGATGATATAAGCTGCTGTCTGCCCTTGTGATGAGTATCATGACCCTTGCTTATTAAATTCCACTTTTCTGCATATATATATATATATATATATATATATATATATATATATATATATATATATAGTGCCAACTGAAACAAATCATGTGAGCAATCAATGTTCTGGAAGTGGGGGAGTCAGGGAAAGTCTGTATCACAGGGATAGGTGTCGCACTGAGCCCACCCTTAGCCTGCACATGCCAAATAATGTACCTGTATTTGGGTTTGCAGCCTGAAATGTGATATAGTAAAAATATTCTGATCCTGCTTTTTTAATTTAGTAATTAATCAATATTTAGTCATCTTCTACCATTGCTTTTCCAACCACTGTTGCAGGACTACAATCTAATTTTGCAGATTAAAGTTCCATAGAAACTGGGGAATCTTCCACATCTCCAGATAACTATGAGCATGACTTGTTTTAAACTTATACCTGTAGCTCTCCTGCTACTATCCCTACTTATAACAGGTAATAATGATATGCTGTACTGTAAAACTTAACTGCACAAGGATCAGTTTTTGGTGAGCTCCTGCTCTGTGATCTGGTCAGCTGATCTCTGTGGTCAGATAAGGGCCCTTATTCTGATCTGTGCGGAAATTCCCGCATTCTTACGGAGCGGTCCGCACGCCACGGTGTTTTGCCGCATGCGGCCATCGTCCGTAGAAACGCCCACGTGTCCTCCGCATTCGGACGGACTCACTCTTTAAGAACAGGGCGTGTTTACGGACGACATACAAAGCATGCGTGTGCGGGAGAAACACTCCGATTCGGCACGGTATTACAGAGTATTACAGAGTATGCTCGGGAATACCGCATCCGAATGGGAGCCAAGCGGTGCTACCGCACGTAAGCGGAGTATTTACGCCAAACAACCCACTATGAAGTATCTTCTGCAATACATCACATGACCCACTTATTCAATTACCTATCCTCATAAAAAACTGCTTATTTGGAATTGGAATCAATTAGATTCCAATATATCCTTACAAGCATGCCTAACACATGCATTGCACACATTAACCCTTACAGCAATGTAAGTGCAATGCTTTGTATTACACCCTGTGTAAAAGATTATAAACAATCTACACATATACTATTTAAAGTGCAAATAAAACCAACAACTGTGAACTTGCATAAAGAATTTAATGAACTACACAATTAACAGAAATAAAAAAATATAAAATTATAAATTAAAGAAGAAGGTCTTTCAGGTCCTGCAGGTCTGCTTGAGCCAGCCGCAGATGGTGCTCCAGTCGCCGGAGGGCCCCACGCACACCCTCATCTGCCGGTGTGGTGTCATCTGTGGGCATGTCAAAGGGGCAACAATTAGTCATGTTATTCTTGCATACATTTCACATACTGCGACATAAATTGCACAAATGCTAGGTGACATGTGTGTATATATATATATATATATATATCTATGTAGAGCATGGGTCCTCAAACTGCGGCCCTCCAGATGTTGTGAAACTACAAATCCCAGCATGCCTTGCCACAGTTTTGCTATAAGGAAGTGTTAAAACTGTGGCAAGGCATGGCGGGATTTGTAGTTTCACAACATCTGGAGGGCCGCAGTTTGAGGACCCATGATGTAGAGAGATAGAGACACACATAGATAAATAGATATGACACATACATATATACATACATGCTAACTTATTTACTACATACTGTATTTTTTGCCCTATACCCTTTACTCTGCAGAAGACATAACAGTCATATTGTTTCTTCTCAGTCACAACCCACCCATGACTAACCAATGACAAGCAGGTCATGGCCTCCGTCAATAAGAACTTGTCACAATCTGCTCAGTCTAAGTTCAGTGATGGTTCGTGGCATGGGAGTTATGCAAATGTCAGGAATGCACAGTACACATCCTCAAAATCATAATTCTGTCTAAACCAACCTACAATTCTGTGAGGGCAAAAAAAAAAACTGAAGTACAGGGGGTGTTTAGGTAGAGGAGGCTCCTGGGACACTGGCAACTTCTGACTCCATTCCAAGGTAGGCCGGGCCATACTCCATTTATAGCATACATCCTAGAGTTTATAAATAACATTCACCAACAATATAGATTCCACTATTTGATGGGTCATAATCCACGCTTGCAGCAGGTGAATTTAAGCCACAAATGATCCACTCATCCCTTTACTCCAGGATCCTGTTTAACTACAACGGTTATGTGGCAGTCAAAATGGAGCTCCAACCCATCCCACAAACCGGTGTAATTCAGAGGTGTCCTGGATGAAAGGGATGCCTTGGACACCCCATCTAACCCGTACCTGTATCTGTAGCTACCCACTTTGGGGTCTATATGAATAGTATGGGAAAAAATTTTTTTACCAACAGTGCTACATAACAAATACCAGTACAACTACTTCATGAATGATGCATTATGTTAACATACCAATCTGCTCATATTCCGGGGCCTGGCACGCCTCCTCCCCATCGTCATCCGACTCCTCCGGGGCAACCGTGGCCTCCTCAGACCCCTCCTCCGCAAGCTCCTCTCCACCAACAACCTCCTCCTCCAACTCCTCCTCCTCCAACTCCTCCTCCTCCAACTCCTCCTCCTCCTCCTCCTCCTCCTCCACCACCACCACCTCCTCCACCTCCTCCTCCGCCACCAACACCTCCTCCTCCGCAACCAACTCCGCTTCCACATCCTCCTCCACCACCTCCTCACGCAACTCCTCCTCCTCCACCACCATCTCCTCCTCCTCCACTTCCTCCTCCTCCACCATTTCCGACACCTCCTCCTCCGGGTCTTGGGCCTCCTCATGTGCCAGGGCTGCCTCCGCCTCTTCCCGGGCCTGTTGTGCTTGGGCTCGTGCTGTGTGTTAGAAAAAAACATCATGGTCAATGTGGGGTCATTGGGGCACATGTATTAATCCATAACAAGACATAAATGGAAGGGTGATAATGATGGCAAACGATGCAGGAAAGTAGCTCCTTACTGTTAATGGATTCCAAATAGTGACATTTAAATTAGTATGTGATTGGTAGTAATTTGTTCACACATTACAACCCAGGCATTTATCAATGTGTAACACATATTAGATCTGGCACATTGTATGCATCATAATCCTCAATGCTATGGCATTACATATAAAAGCCACATGACTGCATGTTAACCAGGAAGAAGCACACATAACAGTCTATGGACTTTTAAACCCATGGACACCCACTTATCATGAGACACATTTTATTGTTTATATATGCTATGTTGTAAGTGCGAAATTTCATAGCTAAAATACTCACACTCAGCTATTTCGCCCCTGAGTTGCTGAAGCAGCTGGGGCTGGCGCCTGCGGAGGTCCGACCACCGCCTCTCCAGCTGCCCGAGGGACCTCCGCACCCGAGTGCGGGCGTAAATTCGGCGCCCTGCCGCAGCATAGGCCCTCCGCTTATGTCTGTTGGTTATAAAGGGCCCTGCACGGCCCAGCCTTGTCTCCATGACGGAGACAAGAACCCGCAGCTCCGCATGTGTGAAGGGTTCTGCCCTTCGTGTCTCCGCCATGTTGACAATGGCATCTATCAACCAATCAGCTGGTGGCATTGGTTGATCACAGTTATTTGTGTTAATAACTTTATTGTTCATCTTTACATGAACAGCGTCTCTGCGCAAACACAAATGGTGACAAATTCGCTTGCCTTCCAAACAGTAGTGTTGATGTATGGCAATGAACAAATCTGATATATATAAAACACAGTGTGTATGCACTTAGCAAATCCAATGATGCCTCGCTCCGCCAAGCAACGCGTGCTATAGCTTAGCAACGCATAGCTGTACTTAGCATTATTTACTCTATGCATCTATGTGTATGCGTACATTTATGTGTAAAAGACACATACACACACTTGCAGGTATCCTGAGACCACCATTATACAACAGCCCTGCCTGCCTGCCTGCCTGCCTGCCTGGCTGCCTGCTCCTTGAAATGTCGAAACATGTGAATAAATTCTAATATCATATATATATATATATATATATATATATATATATCTGCAAACAAATCAGACATCAACACATGAAAAAATCCCAAACGCATTACAGAATAAATCAATGTACTCACCAGTCATCAGGGATAGTATCAACTACAATAATGAAGATATAACAAACACATAAGATCCCTTGAACAAGGTATAATAATTGGCAACAATATTTAACTTCCCCCAAAACTAAGCACATATGATAAATATATCCTATTTCTTTGCCATTAGGAGGGCAGGCTGGCTAATTTTCGTGTTGTAACACTGACAACTAACACACTGTACTTATTTGCAGGGGTGATTTGTACAATAATTGGTGTGTTCTGTGAACTCGATAACATGTACCTGAAGTATCTTTGCGCCACAGAGTCCCGCAGCTGGTATCCCCTCCGGCATTCAGGGGCGCGGGATGGGCGCATGGGCGGATCTTGCGGCTCAGATGGTACCTCCCACTCATCAAAGGGTATCTCACGCCGCACAGCAATGTTGTGGAAAAATATACACAGGCCCACGATCCTCGACACCATTTCAGGCGCATATTGTAAGTCACCACCAGTGCGGTGGAGCACTCTAAATCGACCTTTTAAAAGGCCAATTGAGCGCTCCACCACTTGCCTGGTGGCAACATGCGCCCGATTGAATGCCTCCTGTGGGCCCGGTGCTGGGTAGCTGTACGGCGTAAGTAGCCAGGGCGTACATGGGTAACCGGAGTCACCCAGAACCCACGCATCACGGCCTTCCAGCTCTTGTAGTCTTTGCCATATCCCGGTTTGTCGGATGACATGAGAGTCATGGGCACTTCCGGGAAACTTCGAGTTGAAGGCAAGAATTTCCATGGATGGGCCACATACCACCATCACGTTCAGTGAGTGGAACAATTTGCGGTTCCTATATATCTTCTCACTTCGAGATGGAGGCACAAATGGTACATGGGTGCCATCCACAGCCCCTATCACATTAGGGAAGCCAGCAATTTGATGGAAGGCCTGCTGGCTTCTGCGCAGGGTCTCGGTGGCAAATGTCATGGCCATGAAGTGCCCCTTGCGCCTGAACATGGCCGACGTCACACGCCTCAGGATTCGGCAGAAGGCCGGCTGAGATATTCCAGCAAGTACTGCCACTACTTGTTGGAATGATCCTGAGGCGCAGAAATGCAACACCGCCAGCAGCTGTGTGTGAGGCGGAATTGCTGTCGTGATCCCGTGTAGAGGTTCCAAATCACTCTGAATTAGGGTGAGCAGATCCAGAATTACATGTGGGGGTAACCGGTACCTAGTAAGTACCTCATCATCGGGCATAGCAAACAGAGTCACCCGTGTGCGATAGATTCTAGCACGTCCTGGCCTCCTTGGGCGACGAGTGGGGAGAGCCGCAAGTGCCCTTAGCCTCCTCTCCATGTAGCGCAGAATAGCTTCTGCAACCTATAAAGAAATGAACATAAATACTGAGGCACCTATGCACATAATGGCCAAATTGATTTGTAGCCTTCAATACGTACAATAGATGGCCGCCCCGTGTAATCCCGCAGATCCATTTGACTCTCTAATGATGACACAATAATATGAACTCAATACACACCGTCCAAAACACACAGATAAAGGTGTCAGCATTTTTTGCCGACATCATGTACAATGAGACATTTCATCTATTGCTGGGACATGTTGTCCTGCAATAGATGAACCCACACATGTTTAAGACCTGTGAGTGAAATAGTGAACATGTGACATGTTGCAATAATGATACACGCACTTTGCTGGCCCAACAATCTGTAGTCAGTGAGGCAATGGTGCATACATTCATACACTTACATTGTTAATGGATATCATATCTACAAGGAGCATGGAAGAGCTTACCTTAGACCCTGACAAGTCCAGATCTGGAGACAAATGATTCTAGCAGCAACTCACTATTTATAGGGCTCTCACATGTGTGGTCTATAACAGTAGAGATGAGTATTGCATGATTTGTGGCCTGGATTATCTAAGGGATTGGGCTACTTTTAGCTTGCAATAAAACGCCACAATACCACAGTAGTCATAATTCAAATGTCATGTCATGCTAGCAAATAGCATGTGTAGTGTGCAATAGTCACAGGTTTATCAGAAGATTCTATGCAATGTTAGCATTGGTGACCAGTATTTCATGTCGAACTTTCGCCAGGTTTTACACAATGGAATTTCCGCCACCGTATGCGGCGCGAAAAAACAGCGACGTACGCACACGCACGGAACGCAGCTGCCGCTGATGTCCGCCAAACAGGATACACAAACAGTATATAAAGGTGTATTAGAAGGTGACAATGTTGTTGCTAACATGTCTGGATCACAACCAGAGGTGGACCCAGATCTGCAGCAACTATTTGACCAGATGGACTCCAGCACCACCTATGTGCCACTGCACATGCGGGCAGTGGGTAATGAGGAGGCTGCTGGCCCTTCTACAGCAGGGCAAGCTGCACCTGACCATTCTACAGCAGGGCAACCTACACCTGGCCCTTCTGCAGCAGCCCAACCTGCAGCTGGCTCATATGCACCATCAGCAGAATTGGTTGGAACACAACCGGGGACTTCACAAGGTAGTACCATGGCCAGCACTTCAAGTGCAGCGACTGGTGCCAGGGGGCGTGGCCAGGGACGTGGCAAGGGGCGAGCCAGGGCAACAGAGGAACCAACTACAAGAAATAAGGCATATGAAGCACAGGAGCTTGCCATCCTGGTTCCCCGAGCACGTGATTGGATTGAGTGTCCATCGGAGAAGCTGACACACACACGCAGATGGAAGATTTGGGAACAGATAACGGCAGAGATTAATGAAGTAGCGCCACAAGTTCGTGAGACGGACCATGTGAAGAAGAGGCAAGTTGTTTTGTGATACATGTGGCCAGTAAGAGCCAAGTAATGATTGAATTGATGCTTAGATGCATTTAGCAAATGGGCCGTGAGGTTGTTACGATACACATACATTATTGCCATGTTATTTGGTTGAGAGTTAGAGTAGGGTGATTGTGAATGTGTATTGTAACGGTTGATATCATAGTTGCATGTAATATTATATATGGGACATTAATCACATGTTGTAATATGTAGCACAGAGCAATGGCTGCAACAGCTAACATTGGGAGTGACATGTATTAATATGTCAACTTACATTGCAGGTGGCAGGACTTCAAAACCAACCTGAAGAGGAAGATGACCAAGCGGTGGGAACACAGCCAGACATCTGGGGCCGGGCCCATGCCATCAGGGCTAGAGCTCACCCCCCTGGAGGTGATGGCCGAGAGCTGTATAGCAGTTGAGGAGATCAGGGGGGTGAGCACGATGGATAGCGAGGCCCCAGCTGAAGTGTTTGCGTCTTTTCTGGAAGGTAAATATTGGTCATGCCATAAACTTGTGCAAGTAATTATCGTAGAATGTCTCCTAATTGTGTTTATCTTTTCCCACAGACACCCCACCGCTTGGTGAGGACTCTGCTCAGGAGGTGGAGGAGTCCGTGCCACCTGGCCCCAGAGGTAGGCCTGTGCAGCAGCAGGCATCGGGCCAAGCCGATTTGGCCGCCTTGGCCCAGGTGCTTGGGGACATCAACCAGCAGGGAGACTTGGCATCAGAACGGGTGCGTAGGACCGAGGAGATCCTGGCGAGCTTGGTCAGCACCCAGCAGTCCATGGCTGCGAGCATGCAGGCCATGGCTGCAAGTGCTCAGGTGCTGGCCGAGCAAGCCACCCGCCAAAATGATCTCCTCCTCCACCATAATGAGCTTATGGTGGAGCTGATTACCAGCAACAGGGTCCTAATGTCATCCGTTTCTGGTGCATTACCACCGGAAACACTCCCTGCTGGCAGGAGGGGTAGACCAGCCAACCCCTCCACATCATCTGCTCCACCTGCCCCAGCATCTGGCCGTCCCCGAAGAGCTGCTGCACAGGCCAAGGAGCCTACCAAGGCCAAACGTGGTCGGAAATGAACTTGTGGCTGCATTAATCTCCGCCGTTATGTGTTCCCAAATCTTCCATTGTGCTGTGTGTGTCAGCTTCTTGTGTCCAATCACGTGCTCAGGGTAACCAGATGAGCCCTTGCTTCATATGTCCTTAGTGGTTCCCCTGTTGCCCTCTTTTGCCTGCCATTACTGTCAGCTGTACTTGAAGTGATGGCCATGGTACTATCTTGTGAAGTCCCCGGTTGTGTTCCAAATGATTCTGCTGATGGTGCATATGAGCCAGCTGCAGGTTGGCCTGCTGCAGAAGGGCCAGGTGTAGGGTGCCCTGCTGTTGAATGGTCAGGTGCAGCTTGCCCTGCTGTAGAAGGGCCAGCAGCCTCCTCATTTCCCACTGGCTGCATGTGCAGTGGCACATAGGAGGTGCTGGAGTCCATCTGTGTGCAATTATATATGTTTTGTATTATTATTTATTTTGCAGCATTCCTGCCATGTTGTTTATTGTTTGTATGTATTATTTTATGGTCTTTGCATCACACTGGCATTGAGTGTGACATGAATATAAATAAATGTGTTTACTTTACCCAAAATGTGTGGTTTCATGAGTACATGTCGAATACACATGTGTATTGATAGTATTAATATTCAGTCATGTCCATTGTTAGCAGTTTTTAAGTGTGGGACAAGTACAGCATATGTGGGGGATTACTAAGGTTTCCTTGAAGCAGCAATGGTTTCAATTAAAGCACTGACAAGCGGCCTATTAGTGAGTAATGAGTAAAGGAGTAGATTCTATTGGGTTCAGGTGTTAATGGTTGTAGTCATTAGGCGTACGTTCGCCTACCGCATGAACGAGTGGTGTCCGCAAAGCAATAGTACACATGTGGACACCGCACATTTCTGCCCTTTTTGATCGCGTGCATTCGGAGTGGTTTCCGAATGTACGCCCCCCAACATAAGTGTACTCCCCCGTGTCCGCCCATGTTTCCGCCCCGTTTTGCCCACTTTGAAACTACGCCCATGTGACATTCCGCATGACGCCCATAATACGCCCCTATTTCCCGAATGATAGCGGTGAACAGTTCTGGACGGGATTTGGCCGAACTGGTACCGAGTCAATGCGTGGCACATGCGCGTGGCGTTCTCCACGCATGTGCAGACGCCGTAAAGACGCGATCCGAAAGTACGCGGTAAAGTCCGCGTCAATCAGAATAAGGGCCAAGGTGTAGTGAAAGTCCTACCTGGCACCTCAGCTGACCACACAGATCAGCTGACTGGGTCACATAAGCAGCACACTGTTTCCAATGCTTGAAAGGAGAAAAGTTCAATTATATTATTTTTTTTTATTATAGATTTGTTTTCTCTGTGATCAGCCTGTGGTCTAATCACAGAAGCCAACTCCAGTCTATACATGGCCAGTCAGCATACAGGCAGGGCAGAACAGGTGTAGGGGAAATAGACTAACAGCCTTTATAATGCCATTGGAAGATGGCGTTATTTTTGTGAGGCTCTCTCCATTATTATCTCTTTAGTAAATATTATCCCATTAAGGGGGGAATGTACTAAGCCTTGGAGATTGATAAAATGGAGAATTAAAAATTACCAGCCAATCAGCTCCTAGTTGCCATGTCTTTGTTTGAAAAATTTGATAAAATAATCTGTTTATCCCTCTTCACTGTATCACTGTCCAAGGCTTTGCACATTTGTCCCTATGGGAGGAATATCCCAATGATGATCTTAGATTGTTCATAATCTGTAAGGAATTATAGAGAGTAGACGTTGTCCTGGTAAAAGTAAGATATGCTTCGTCACCGCTAACTACCATAGAGAGTGGAAGAATCACAGTTTATCTCACATTTTAAATAAAATCTGTTTTTATTTCATCTTTAGATTAAAATCATTGCTGCAGTCTTTAAAATAAATTATTTACAACTATTTTTATAATGAGTACTAACATATACATATTGAGAAAGAGTTACAAGGGGAAGAAGGAATGTTTATCATTAGGCTTGCGTACCTTGCTGTAACAATTAATTGTACCCTATGCACCATGATTGCTCTTTGATAACTGCTTGAGACGAAACGCACCAGAAGCTTTGTCATTTTATTAAAGGTTGCAAATTACTACTAGTATCTCCCTATTTATTACAGCATATATACCAGATATAGCAACTGAATTGTGCCACATTTGTGGCAATTTCTTGATATAGCTGATGATTTCAATGGAAATCTGGATACATCTTTTGCTGCTCCCTTTCATGTAACTCTATCTTCTGAAATTATTGCATTTGATAGTCTACTAATATTTTTTATACAGCAACCTGTTCCAGCCATCCAGTTGTGGACACAATGTGGCAGATGTATTAAGCCTTAACAATAGATAAATGCAAGTGAGATAAGGAGAGATAAATGTCCAGCCAATCACCTGCTAACTGCCATGTTACAGGCTGTGTTTGAAAAAAGTCAGTAAGGAGCTGATTGGCTGGACGTTTATCTCCTTATCACACTTGCATTTATCTCTTGTTAAGGCTTAATACATCTGCCCCAATGGCACTTACATTTACTGTTCATAATTGTAGCCTTGTTACAGAATATATAGTATTGATTATGGTATAGAAGATTGTCAATGTCTAGTTTGGCAATAACTTGTTGGACCACTATTGGTCGACCGAGACCAGTAAAACGCCTAAAAATAGAGGACAGTGCCAGAAAATTATTACAAGCAAAAGGTCGACAGTGGAAAGGACAACACAAGTTTTCCACTTTTTTAGTGTCTATGTTGACATAGGTCAACATGGTCACGTAAAAGTGTATCGCATCCCCTTGCGTGGCTCACCATGCTTCGGGCCCGGTGCTCCACTATGCTTCAGGCACGATGCCTCGCTGCACTCGGCTACCTCTATGTCTGCTGGGATGATAAAGTATGAACAAGTCAGTTTAATAAAAGAAATCATGAAAAACTTGTGTAAACCTTTTCTGTGTCGACCATGTTCATGTCAACCTTTTGCTATTGTCGAACTTCTGACATTTTCGATCTAGTGTTTTTACCATTTTTAGTTGACTAACTAGTCACGGCCGACCATTAGTAGTCAACCAAGTCATCTAGACATCGTCGATCCATTGACCGGATACATACAGTACAGTATTTTTAGCCAATTTATACAATATAGTTTATACAAATAATTTGTGGCTGACTTATAGTAATTTTAAATATAACTCATTTACTTTATATTTTATTTAAAATGGATATTATTATTTGACAAGAATTTTAAAAATCAGCCCTTGGGAACCGGAGATATCTGACTTCAAAGCAGTGGTCCCCATCCAAGCCTGTTAATTGCTCTTCCCAGTCAGATAGTAGCTTGTCTCTACTGTGCTCAGAACCAGAGATATCAGCCTTCCAGCAGCTGGTTACTGCTCCAGCTCCACACACCTGGTATGTAGTTTTATATACTCGTTGGCAGATTGCTCTGCCTCCTGAACTCTCATCCCCTAGTCCCCAATACCATTTGGTAGGTGGGATTCTCTAGTTTTTAATTCCATTTAAATCTAAGAAATCTATTTTCCCAGGAACTGGAGATATCTGCAGTCAAGCAAGCTGTCTTCCCACCAGAAAATTATGAATAATGAGCCCACTCCACTATACACCCCTCCTCTGCGTATTAAACATCCTCTACCACCCTGGAAGTTATGTATCAGGGCCCCTTCATTCAGCCCAATGCCCCCTTCTCCCACCTCATCTCCCACCATCTGTGCAGTAAAGGGGTAATTAGTGGAAATTACTAATCCAGGCCCTACATGCTGAGTGGTTGATATAATACCCCCTACCACCCTTGGGACATCAAAGCTTCCCCCACCCCTACTGCTGGATGGTCGGTAGGGGCCCCAATACATTTTTATGCCCAGGGGCCTACACTGCTGTTGATGCCCCTGTATGTATGTATGTATGTATGTATATGTGTATATATATATATATATATATATATATATATATATATATATATATATATATATATATATATATAAAGAGCAAAAAGAAGAGGGCACTCACCAATTGTAGAATGTAGTTTTGAAGAGAAAAATTTATTTATGCTTACATGACAGGGCTAACGTTTCGGTCTTGTACAGACCTTTGTCAAAGCCAAGCAATACAGAGAGCAGGTCCTTCCACCATGAACACCCAATGCATACTGGCCACCATAGCAGTATATATACCTGTTACACATCACATGGTATAGCAGACAGCCAATCAACATACCCTGGTATTAAACTCATATTCTAGCACAACTGTATATTATCTATATAAGTGTTATGGCACATAAGCATAGCGTTATGCTAATCAAGGTAATCTTAAATGAAAAAAGAGAAAGAATAATGTATATAGGCAAAAACAAACTCATATCGTAATGACCGGAAGTTGTATGTGCTCCATGTTATTGGAATGCACATCAGATCCCGGAAATGCCCGTAAACACTGTAGTGAGGTATTAGATAAAGCTCCATAATCAACAGCCAACATAAATAGTATAGATAGCGTCTTACCTCAGGCGCTAATGGAATAACACACAACTTAGCATTGAAAAACAGGAGACAGGCAGTAACTTATACATTGCCTCGTATAACCAGGAAGTGGCATGCGTTCCACGCTGTTGGAACGCATGCCGGAAACCAGGAAGTGACGATAGCGTTGTCAGCGCTACCCTGGTAACCGGACAAGCCTCAGGGGGAATTAAAGAAGTAGCGCACAGAAGCGCTGGGGACATGTTACACATACAAGCATGTAACTTACTGAGGGGGTCGCTGGAAACATATTTAGAACTAAATATATACTAGGCAATCGGTAAAATTAATAATGTAACCTTTGATTAGCAAACGCTGCTATGTTACCCAGACAACCAATAAAGACATAATATATGTTAAACAGGCTAAATACTGCTATAATAGTGGTCAGAAAAAATCTCATAGTATGCACAAAAAACACAATTTATACAAAAATATAGACAAAACACACAAATACCACAAATATGATAAAAAAGGCAGATGTCGACAATGTCGACCATAGCCCTCCACTCAAAAGGAGTGGGTAAAATGTACCATAGGATGCCTCATCAGTATCCTATCTGACTCTACCAAAACCAGCCAAAGTTCACAAAAAAACATTCAAAGAGTTGATTGCTACATTGGGGACGGTTACCCCGAAGGGATTGAACGAATACAACTCTTTGAATGTTTTTTTGTGAACTTTGGCTGGTTTTGGTAGAGTCAGATAGGATACTGATGAGGCATCCTATGGTACATTTTACCCACTCCTTTTGAGACGATGTGTTTTTATTGTGGGATGGCACCAAGGCAGAATTTTTTGAGATGGTACAGTCTCTTAACCAGCTAGACAATCCGATAAAGTTCACATACAACATCGACAGTGAAAAAATGAACTTCCTTGATGTCACCGTGTACAAGGATGGCCACACACTAAGTTCCACTCTTTTTCGGAAAGAGACTGACCGGAATACGGTTCTCTACGCCACGAGTCACCACCCCCCCTCCCTCAAGGAGAGCCTTCCGATCTCTCAGTTTCTCAGGGTTATGAGAAATAATAGCTCTGATGTTCTAGCGGAAGAACAGTTGACTGAGATGGGACACCGTTTTCTTGAGAGAGGGTACTCACCCCATACTATCCAGCGTTGTCTGACTAAAGCAAGAGCAAGGTTCGATGCCACGGATACTAAGCGTGCATTTGACCAGGATCGTATGATCTACACATCCACCTTTAACACCGACTCCCACCACCTTGAAAAAGTGGTCAGAAAACATTGGCCTGTGATCACGTCCGACGCCAAGTTTCAGAACATCAGCAAGAAGCCTCCTATGCTGTCGTATCGCAGGGGTCCTAACCTTAAACAACTCCTTATGAGACCAACCCTACAACCTGAGAAAGGGACATCTACCTGGCTCACCTCTGGCCGTAAGGGCTGCTTCCGGTGTGCCGACTGCACGACTTGCAGGTCAATGTCCTCTGGTGCGACATTTGCCCACCCTCATAGTGGCAAATCAATACAGATACGTCATAGACTGACCTGTACATCCAACCACGTGATCTACACATTAACGTGCCCGTGCGGCCAGATGTACGTCGGCATGACGACACGTAGTTTTAGAGAGCGCATGGCGAACCATCGCCACTCAATTCGACAAGCGCTCGATACAAACAAAAGTGACAAGCCAGTGGCACTACATTTCCTCCGTATGGGACATTCTATCTCGAGTCTTAAGTGTATGGTCATTGACCATATACCCCCACTCCCGAGAGGAGGCGATCGGGAACGAAAATTAAAGCAACGAGAGGCAAAATGGATTGCTACATTGGGGACGGTTACCCCGAAGGGATTGAACGAATACAACTCTTTGAATGTTTTTTTGTGAACTTTGGCTGGTTTTGGTAGAGTCAGATAGGATACTGATGAGGCATCCTATGGTACATTTTACCCACTCCTTTTGAGTGGAGGGCTATGGTCGACATTGTCGACATCTGCCTTTTTTATCATATTTGTGGTATTTGTGTGTTTTGTCTATATTTTTGTATAAATTGTGTTTTTTGTGCATACTATGAGATTTTTTCTGACCACTATTATAGCAGTATTTAGCCTGTTTAACATATATTATGTCTTTATTGGTTGTCTGGGTAACATAGCAGCGTTTGCTAATCAAAGGTTACATTATTAATTTTACCGATTGCCTAGTATATATTTAGTTCTAAATATGTTTCCAGCGACCCCCTCAGTAAGTTACATGCTTGTATGTGTAACATGTCCCCAGCGCTTCTGTGCGCTACTTCTTTAATTCCCCCTGAGGCTTGTCCGGTTACCAGGGTAGCGCTGACAACGCTATCGTCACTTCCTGGTTTCCGGCATGCGTTCCAACAGCGTGGAACGCATGCCACTTCCTGGTTATACGAGGCAATGTATAAGTTACTGCCTGTCTCCTGTTTTTCAATGCTAAGTTGTGTGTTATTCCATTAGCGCCTGAGGTAAGACGCTATCTATACTATTTATGTTGGCTGTTGATTATGGAGCTTTATCTAATACCTCACTACAGTGTTTACGGGCATTTCCGGGATCTGATGTGCATTCCAATAACATGGAGCACATACAACTTCCGGTCATTACGATATGAGTTTGTTTTTGCCTATATACATTATTCTTTCTCTTTTTTCATTTAAGATTACCTTGATTAGCATAACGCTATGCTTATGTGCCATAACACTTATATAGATAATATACAGTTGTGCTAGAATATGAGTTTAATACCAGGGTATGTTGATTGGCTGTCTGCTATACCATGTGATGTGTAACAGGTATATATACTGCTATGGTGGCCAGTATGCATTGGGTGTTCATGGTGGAAGGACCTGCTCTCTGTATTGCTTGGCTTTGACAAAGGTCTGTACAAGACCGAAACGTTAGCCCTGTCATGTAAGCATAAATAAATTTTTCTCTTCAAAACTACATTCTACAATTGGTGAGTGCCCTCTTCTTTTTGCTCTTTATTGTCTGGATATTTATCCCTGGAGTGAGCACCGCCGTGGTGACTCTTTTTTGTGATAGGTGCGGAACTGCCTGGAATTTACATACGGGACTGTGATATTGTTTTACGACATTGTGTGAGCCCCTTGTTCCAGCACTATATTTCTATAAATACCCTTGTTGGTTGGACGACTACCTATAACATACAGGAAACCATACACACCAGGACACTTTTTGTTCTAGAAATCTCTCAGAAAAAACTTTTTGAGTTGTTTTTTGGACTGTTTTTAAGTGTTTCTTTACCTGACTCTACCAATTTTTTTCAAAGGATCACTGTTTGGAAGTTCCATCTGTCTCTGTACGCCTCTGCCTTGGTGTTTATCTGTACCTTTGGTTTTTGTTCTATCTACTGAGTGGGCTATGTCTCAGGAGAGTCAATTCCTTGATGTACTCACATTGAATCGTGCACAGGAGAATTTGGTGTCTCTCACTGACGACGACGCCGATAAAGTGTTGTTTGACCTGACTGAATTCGGTCGATTACCGGCTGATACCCCTATTGATCTGTATCACAAAATTCTTAAATTAAGACGTAGGGAAGTCGACCTAACGTTACACGGGCAATTTTTGTCCGAGTACTATAGAAATAAAAAAATCCCTAGGGGTTTTAGAGTGTCGAACATACCCACTCTGGGTAGGAACAATTTGGCATTCTGCACCCGTTGGTGTGGTGTGCTGAATAAGTGTTCCCTAGATTTGGTTTTATTAGTTATTGAAGAGGTTGGTACTGAATTGGCCAAGGTTCGACTTGAGATCACTGAATTTAATACAGTACACCTGACCAGACTCAAAACTGAAAAATCTGAGGACTGGTTACTCAAACTTGGGGAACAAGTTAGCAAGTATCAGGCCGACTTGGTCACATTTAAGAGAAAAAAGCTAAGTACTGTAAACGCTGATTACGCTAATCACCAAGTATATCGGTGGCTAAAAGGAGACACAAGACCCTCTTATCCCCGACGTACTGCAGCTTTTCATAGATATAGATCCAACAAGGATTCTGAAAGCAACTATTCCAACTCTGATAGTGACTCTATCTCTACCAGGCCACCCAGGGTTCCTTTTTTAGGCCATGGCACTCAGAAGTCATCAGGCCACCCACAGCCCGGGCCAGGAAATACCCAACAAGACGCGGTGGTAGGGGGTGGAAAAAGAACAAGAGACAGGAAAGCAGCGAAGTGATCTTCAACCTCTCGAGTACCCCCCTTACTCCGGTCCAGTGTGAGGTTTTGGCTCTAGGTTTTTCTTTTGTTCCGACAGTGAGGCCGGATCATTTTGACCTCACCGTCGATAATTATAAATTTGGGCGCAAATTGCGTCTGCGTGAATTTTTCAGTGAGAAAATGGATGAAACAGTAACACTCTCTGATCTCCATAGACCAAGTAGGTTTGATCCGCAATCCTACAATCCAAGTATTAGGAATTTCCTACACTTGGTTGAACATGACATGAGTAAAAAACCCCCTACAAAAACCTTTGACAATTTGACACCTGGTCAGAGAGATGCACTATCAGGGTTGATGAAAAACGACAAGATCGTTTTTAGACAGGCTGACAAGGGTGGGGCCATAGTCGTTCAAGACTGGTCCCAATACGACTGTGAGATCCGAAGGCAATTGAACAACCAGGGCACATATGAACTGGTGTCCCCTAACCCGATGCCTATGATCAAAAAAGAGGTTGATAAACTTGTTGATGAGGCGGTGACACATCGGTGGATAGATGAAAAAATCGCCCTCTATCTTAAAGTGGATAATCCCATCTGCCCGATCATATATACGCTCCCAAAGGTGCACAAATCGCTAGAGGCACCCCCCGGTAGGCCCATTATATCGGCCATGGGTTCGATACTACAGCCTCTAGCGGTTTTTGTTGATACTTTCCTTCAGCCTCTGGTATGTCAACTTCCAAGCTTTATTAAAGATACATCTGACTTTTTATCTAAAATCAAGGACTTGGGGCCTGTCCCTGAGGGTGTGTGGTTGGCATCAATGGATGTCAACTCTCTGTATACCGTAATTCCACATCAGGGAGGTGTTGAGGCCTTACGCATGGCACTCCAGGTTGGTGCTCATGGTGGTCCCCCGTCCGAATTTTTGTTGGCACTAGCATCAGTGATACTGAACAGAAATCACTTCTGTTATGGTAAGGATTATTACATCCAACGGACGGGCACCGCCATGGGCTCCAACCTGGCACCCGCATATGCCAACATTTATATGGGTCAATACGAGAGTACTATTCTGTTACCACGCTTTGGCTCTAAAATAAGGTTCTATAAACGTTTTATAGACGATGTGTTTTTATTGTGGGATGGCACCAAGGCAGAATTTTTTGAGATGGTACAGTCTCTTAACCAGCTAGACAATCCGATAAAGTTCACATACAACATCGACAGTGAAAAAATGAACTTCCTTGATGTCACCGTGTACAAGGATGGCCACACACTAAGTTCCACTCTTTTTCGGAAAGAGACTGACCGGAATACGGTTCTCTACGCCACGAGTCACCACCCCCCCTCCCTCAAGGAGAGCCTTCCGATCTCTCAGTTTCTCAGGGTTATGAGAAATAATAGCTCTGATGTTCTAGCGGAAGAACAGTTGACTGAGATGGGACACCGTTTTCTTGAGAGAGGGTACTCACCCCATACTATCCAGCGTTGTCTGACTAAAGCAAGAGCAAGGTTCGATGCCACGGATACTAAGCGTGCATTTGACCAGGATCGTATGATCTACACATCCACCTTTAACACCGACTCCCACCACCTTGAAAAAGTGGTCAGAAAACATTGGCCTGTGATCACGTCCGACGCCAAGTTTCAGAACATCAGCAAGAAGCCTCCTATGCTGTCGTATCGCAGGGGTCCTAACCTTAAACAACTCCTTATGAGACCAACCCTACAACCTGAGAAAGGGACATCTACCTGGCTCACCTCTGGCCGTAAGGGCTGCTTCCGGTGTGCCGACTGCACGACTTGCAGGTCAATGTCCTCTGGTGCGACATTTGCCCACCCTCATAGTGGCAAATCAATACAGATACGTCATAGACTGACCTGTACATCCAACCACGTGATCTACACATTAACGTGCCCGTGCGGCCAGATGTACGTCGGCATGACGACACGTAGTTTTAGAGAGCGCATGGCGAACCATCGCCACTCAATTCGACAAGCGCTCGATACAAACAAAAGTGACAAGCCAGTGGCACTACATTTCCTCCGTATGGGACATTCTATCTCGAGTCTTAAGTGTATGGTCATTGACCATATACCCCCACTCCCGAGAGGAGGCGATCGGGAACGAAAATTAAAGCAACGAGAGGCAAAATGGATTGCTACATTGGGGACGGTTACCCCGAAGGGATTGAACGAATACAACTCTTTGAATGTTTTTTTGTGAACTTTGGCTGGTTTTGGTAGAGTCAGATAGGATACTGATGAGGCATCCTATGGTACATTTTACCCACTCCTTTTGAGTGGAGGGCTATGGTCGACATTGTCGACATCTGCCTTTTTTATCATATTTGTGGTATTTGTGTGTTTTGTCTATATTTTTGTATAAATTGTGTTTTTTGTGCATACTATGAGATTTTTTCTGACCACTATTATAGCAGTATTTAGCCTGTTTAACATATATTATGTCTTTATTGGTTGTCTGGGTAACATAGCAGCGTTTGCTAATCAAAGGTTACATTATTAATTTTACCGATTGCCTAGTATATATTTAGTTCTAAATATGTTTCCAGCGACCCCCTCAGTAAGTTACATGCTTGTATGTGTAACATGTCCCCAGCGCTTCTGTGCGCTACTTCTTTAATTCCCCCTGAGGCTTGTCCGGTTACCAGGGTAGCGCTGACAACGCTATCGTCACTTCCTGGTTTCCGGCATGCGTTCCAACAGCGTGGAACGCATGCCACTTCCTGGTTATACGAGGCAATGTATAAGTTACTGCCTGTCTCCTGTTTTTCAATGCTAAGTTGTGTGTTATTCCATTAGCGCCTGAGGTAAGACGCTATCTATACTATTTATGTTGGCTGTTGATTATGGAGCTTTATCTAATACCTCACTACAGTGTTTACGGGCATTTCCGGGATCTGATGTGCATTCCAATAACATGGAGCACATACAACTTCCGGTCATTACGATATGAGTTTGTTTTTGCCTATATACATTATTCTTTCTCTTTTTTCATTTAAGATTACCTTGATTAGCATAACGCTATGCTTATGTGCCATAACACTTATATAGATAATATACAGTTGTGCTAGAATATGAGTTTAATACCAGGGTATGTTGATTGGCTGTCTGCTATACCATGTGATGTGTAACAGGTATATATACTGCTATGGTGGCCAGTATGCATTGGGTGTTCATGGTGGAAGGACCTGCTCTCTGTATTGCTTGGCTTTGACAAAGGTCTGTACAAGACCGAAACGTTAGCCCTGTCATGTAAGCATAAATAAATTTTTCTCTTCAAAACTACATTCTACAATTGGTGAGTGCCCTCTTCTTTTTGCTCTTTATTGTCTGGATATTTATCCCTGGAGTGAGCACCGCCGTGGTGACTCTTTTTTGTGATAGGTGCGGAACTGCCTGGAATTTATATATATATATATATATATATATATATATATATGTATATATATATATGTGTATATATATATATGTGTGTGTGTGTGTGTGTGTGTGTGTGTGTGTATATATATGTATATATATTTTTTATTTATTATTATTATTATAATTTATATACATTTGGTCTATCTATAATACTTTAACTGACCCGGCATATACTGGGTCACCTAAGTGTCCATCTCCGTGCTTTGTTCCGCCCCTCTGGAAACCCCCTTCTGAAAATCTTGCGTTTGCCCCTGCCTGGAATGGATCTCTGTCACCTCTAAAATATCTATTGCATTATGTTTTTCTATAGCATATATTTCGCTTTACTATTTTTGTTGCTTTGATATAGATTAGGAGAGAATACAGTACATGTCATCTACCCAAATATATATTCAGTTCGTAATATAATTTAAGTTTGGCTGCTTACTTTGTATGCACCAAGCCTGGAATGGGATATGGCAAACAATACAAATACTTATGACCTGGCACTAAGTATTTGTATTAAATAACAAGCAGTTAGTTTTTTTCCTTGGAGATCATCAATCTCCCGAATGTGATGAACGTGGCTACAAAAAGGGGTTAGGGAAAAAAACAGCGCTGTAATTGAGCTTGCTTCAATATTGCAGTCCCCGAATGGATTGTGGTGGACCGTATTCCCGTTGTAGCCACACTTACTTCTATATTCATACACATATAATTATATGTGTGGATGAATATCACAGTCCAAAGGACAAGTCAGGATCCCTGTCGCTGTGTGCTGGCAGACACTTACTTTGAGTTTCTGTCTTGTGTACCCGTGACGTTTTCTTTATCTTAAAACAGCTGATATCACATAGGCTTTCACTCAACCAAGTTGTCTAACACTTACTTAGACGTTCTGTCTCACATTCCCGTAGCAGGTTCTTTCAAAACACGCCTCCACTCTTCAAGATGAAAACATTTAATATTCAAGCGATAAAACATGCGGTAGTTCACAGGTGTACAAAGGTTTGGAGGGATGGGGCTGAGACGTGGTGAAGTGAAGATGTTCCGGCCACAGATGCCGCAGACACAATGCAATCCTCGCTCTCCGGTGGAATCTCCCTTCCTCCTCACAAAAACACTGCTCAAGTGGATGGCAGATACGGCATCTGCCATCCACTTGGGCAGTGTTTTTGTGAGGAGATAAAGATAAACGCTACGGGTACATGAGGCAGAAACTTAAAGTAAGTGTCTGCCAGCACACAGTGACAGGGATCCTGACTTGTCCTTTGGTCTGTGGTATTCATCCACATATATAATATAATTATATATACAGTATATAGACAAAAGCCTTTTCAAGGTGAAACTGAGCTTTACAAATTTCATAGACAACTGCGCATTAGGGACCACTTTGCTAGACAGCCCATGATCGCATCCTCCGAACCGCCCATGCCCTTTAAACCCAAGAGCATGTTTGACCCACCCTGTCTTAATGCCTCCATTGACATCTTTAGGCGTTTATTCAGGAGGGATGTCCTTCCTGTTTTGAAAGAACCACCTAAGTCTTTCTCTAATCTTTAATCTAAGGAAATTGCAGCTATAAAATCGCTTAGGGAGAATCCTGAAATAATAATCTGCCTCGTCGATAAAGGCGGGGGTATTGTTATTCTAAATAAAGATGACTATAAGAAAGAAATAGAGAGGCAATTGGCAGACTCGGATTGTTACATGAAACTTACTTATGATCCGACAGAGAGGTTTAAAAAGGAATTTGACTTTATTATTCTTATGGGTTTTAATAATTCATGGATTGATGAGCAGGTCAGGGGTTTCCTGACCCAAGATTTCCCCAGGATTCCCCTGAGCTATGTTCTTCCGAAAATCCACAAAACCCTCGTCTCACCTCCAGGGAGGCCCATAATATCCTCCATGGGCTCCCTGAGTCAACCTGTCTCCCAATACGTTGACTATTTTGCAGCCTGTGGTGCAAAATAGTCCGTATTTTTTGAAGGATACCACCGATTTTTTTTAAATAAATTGTCCTATTTCGGCCAGCCACCAGCCGATTGTTTACTTTAGATGTAACCAGTTTATATACCAATATCACCCATCAGGAGGGGATTGATGCTGTACGTGAAACCCAGAGTACCAGTCCACACTATAAAGGCCCACACGTTGAATTTTTACTTTTGCTTATGGATTTAATTTTACACAAAAATGATTTCCTTTATGACAATAATTTTTTTTTACAGCTCCAGGGTACGGCGATGGGGTCTAACATGGCCCCACTGTATGCCAATCTTTTTATGTACAAATACGAAAAACAACACATTATGTCTAATTAATTTTTCAAATTTTATTAAGTTTTTTGTTAGATACATAGATGATTTGTTTCTGGTGTGGACTGGGACTCAGGAGATGCTCGACCAATTTGTTGCCTGTTTAAATTCTATTCCGGGTCGGATCAGATTTACCTGTAACAGCAGTTTGAGTCGCATTGACTTTCTAGATGTGACTGTTTCTATTCAAGAGGAATCTTTTGTGACAACATTATTTCGTAAGCCCACCGATAAAAACACATTATTGCTGGCTACAAGCTTCCATCCACAACCTCTAAAACAAGGACTACCATATTCTCAACTTTTAAGGGCTGTCCGTATTACATCTAAGACAGAGGAATTAACTAAGACCCTTGACCCTTGAAATTAAAGCGAGAGGGCTTATTACTTCCTAAAAAGTCAAGTGCTAATGAGGACCGTCTGCTTTTCTCCAGGACCTATTCTACAGCCTCCAGTCATATTCATACCTCCATCAATCGTCATTGGCATATATTGCAAACGGACCCGATTCTGGGAGCAAGTTGCCACAGGCCTCCGTTATACTGCTACAAGCGCAGCCATAATTTGAAACAAAAATTGACGTTCAATGATGTGAGTCAGATTAACACCAAGAATAAAAGTTGGCTATCTAAACCTATGGGTTCTTTCAAATGCACTGGTTGCATAAAATTGCCAGCACATTATTGTAGCAGACAGCTTTGAACATCCGGTCACTGGCAAAAAATACCATCTTAAACATCATATGACATGTGAGTCTAAATACATCATTTACATGATCAAGTGCCTTTGCCAAAAAATATATATTGGCAAAACCATAACGTGTGGGAATGCATCAATCTTCGATTAAAAAAGCTTTGTGCAAAGTGGAAGCCACCATGCCTCCAGTAGCCAGACACTATGCCTCCTGTAAACACAATATGTCAGACTTTGGATTTATGCCAATTGAGCATTTGCCGGCCCCCAGGCGTGGAGGCGACAGGCATAAAATGCTCTTGCAAAAGGAGTGTTTTTGGATCTACGAACTTAATGCCATGAGTCCTGTGGGGCTTAATGAAGAATTTTCATTTACACCGTTTCTCTAGCTATGTAGGTCTTTTGTTCTAAGGGTGTGATTGGTCGAGCATCTTTCCGTATTTATCCCTAGAAATGTATAAGATATATTGCATTACTCTCTGGTATATATATGCCGTTCTTGTACACTTTTATTTGCTATTTCTTCATATATCTTTTTTTTCTCTATTTGTTTAGACGTTTCTATGGCAACCTAGCGTTGTCTGGAATCCACGTTGGTCATTTCCTGGCACCTGGGAACTATTCTCAAGTCCCCGCAGACAGGCTGAGGCGCATTGGTTCCGGGCGCTGAGGTCACGTCCGTGGCGCTGAATGTGTGTGCGGCAGCTTGTGGAGAGGAGTGTTTCCCCGGGAGACGGGATGGCTCACAGGTGAAGGTAATTATGTTTTTCTTTATATAGCAGGCATCTAGCACGTTTTTTGTAATGGCTGTACTCTGTTGAAAAAGGTGTTGGCACACCGAAACGGCTGCCGTCCATGAGGACCAGCATAAGTATAATTATTTGCCATGTGACCTAAAGCTGCTGTGTTTGCTATCTGCTATTGAAGCCTGCTAGCTTCATTAAACTTTGGTGTGTTTTTTCTACAAAGACTGGTGCTGGTTGTCCTCATTGTTTGGTTTGCTGGATATGAGGATATGCTCTCTGTAATATAATTATATACTGTATGTATAAATATAGAAGTAAGTGTGGAATGGGATATATTCTGGGGTTTGGTTGCGGTGGGCCACGCCATATTCAGATGGTGTTTTTCTACAGAAAGCTATGGTCTTCTATCTCACCTCACCGCTAAGAGGGATTCCAATCAGATCCCTCCCAGCAGTTTCTCTGCAGTGCACGCATCATCCAACGCATGCACAGATACAGTAGTTAAACCTGGAAGTCCTATTATTGCAAAGGACAGCTTGTAAGGGGTGTACACACAGAATTTGGAATTTGTTGTCATTTGTCCCATTTGCGCTGGTAAATGGGTAACCTTTGTTGGAAAAAAAAAGGACTATAAAATTGGACAATGACTAATTGGAAAACATTACAAAAAAGCCACTCTAAAGTCGGGGGGGGGGGAGGGGTTCCCCCCCCCCCTTCTTCAGCAGCAGCACACACCTACAGCATGTGCTGTGCTGCAGAGCTCATGCTGAGCCTGCAGTCAGCACATGCTGTAGAGGTGTATACTGCTGCTGCCCGGGAGGGGCAGAGGGGGAAGGGGGAGTGTTTGTGTGTGTGTGCATGCCCCCCACATGCACACATGCACAAATACACACACACACTCTACAGCATGGTACATATAGTCGCCCACATGCAGCACTGTATGCGGTACGTCCGCCCCTTATGTACAGTACATGATTGGTTTGTGACTAATTATCATCACCAGTCCAGACTAACATCCAGGTCTGCACAAATCGCAGTTATGTAGAGGCCCATACTGAACTTTGGTGAGGTAAAAACCAACTGTCCCAACCCAAGCACATTTGTTAGGCTGTAATTATCAGTGCGATCAAAATTTGTACAGTATATGAATGCTCAATCTTGCCACATGTATGGTGAAAATGACAGTCTCCGCAAACCAGGAGGACATTCAACTCATCAGCCGCTGTGAGTGGTGGATTCCTGGATTTATTTGCGCTTTATCTGTGCGTACTCCGCGTCTGGTTGGTTGGAGGAGTTCCCGGAGGGAGCGGCGGCGAAGTTTATTCTTGAGTAATTCAGCTCCATCTGGGCAGATGGCATGTTCTTTGATTCCATTTGTGTGCTTGTATCATTACTCTCCTAAGCAAAGGATGATAACCAATGAAAGTCTCAGACCCAGGAAATCATTTATTTTTTATTTTTATTGTGCTTATGAGCACATCATAAAAGTTGGTAGGTATGTGTAATATGGGTCTTCCTTTACCCATAAAGAACTATGAGCCAAACTTAAAGGTCAGGCTGATTAGACTACAGGTGCATGTTGTTTACTTGGCTCTATAAAAGGGTCTGCATGTGCCCAAGCCTTTCATTAGAGCATCATACTGCAATACAGCTGTAAAGTTAACCCAAGAGAGATTGATTCCTTATCATAGTGACTGCTGTTTATCTTAAAAACCATGCTGCACTGCAGGTGGGGCAGATGTAATGTGTACAGAAAGAGCTAGATTTAGGTGAGTTACAGTATCTTGTTTTTGTGCAGGGTATACTGGCTGCTTTATTTTCACTAATGCTCTCTGCATGTAACATCTGCCCCACCTGCAGTGCAGCATGATTTTGTCCATTGGAGAAATATTTAGGATTTGCAAACAACTCTGAATCAATCCCAGTGTCATTATGTGACTTCATCCCCAATAAATTAATGTGCAGTATTTGCTTTTTATTATTAAAATGTAAGTGTTCTTACCTATAGAATTGTACAACGTGCATATAAACATGTGACTGATGGTAACCACCATAGGGGGGGGGGGGGTATTCAATCCCCACCGCTGTTTCCATCAGGGGAAATAGCAATGGTCACCTATTCAATGCTGTCATTCCTGAGAGCAGTGAAGAGGCAGCACAAAAGAATGGACCTGACTTTAAAAGCAGCCTGGCCCGTTTTGCCGAAAATGGCCGTGGATTGTTGAGATCATAGCTGGATCTTGACAATACACTGCCGTTTTCACAGACATGCCCCCTTTTCGCTGATCGGTAGGCGTAACATTGAATCCCACCTGCCGATAAAATGGTGAGTGGACCAAAAATAGGCCAGGGTCCAAACTGTCAGGATGTACCGACAGTCAGGACCCGGTATTGAATACACCCCATAGTCTCAATCAACTCCACTCACCTGTGGCCTTGCCCTGACATTCATGTAGAACAAACTGGGATCATCTGTTGCTGCTGGTTCCTCCCTGGGAACATTTTCTGGGTTCTTTCTCCTACCAATAACAGGGATTAGGTCATATCAGTGATCAGTGTAACATATCTCTGCAATTTTCCTATTGGTTAGCCAATATTCAGGTTGATGACTGAGGGGCAGGTTAAGAAATGCTAATAGCACATTATTTGCACCATTGTCATCAATGTGACTACTAATGTACCATTGAGTCATTGTACTGGAACCATCACCAGACTTATTGTAACTATCCCTATAATCAATAAAGGTTTTTATATAAGCTGGTGTTAATTTAGTTACCCTTACACAACTGTCACTTGCTGCTCTGCTTATTAGAGAAGTGGGGAATAGATGCTGAGACAGAGGGAAAGGGGCATGGCCAGCAACTCCCCCAATGCCAGCCAGTGTGGCCTTGTGATTGCGATCATTCCTACAAAGCCACAACCAATTTTCCTGGGACCATGCCCCTTTTTGCTCCCCTTTCCGGGGCACCAGAAGGGGGACCCGATTTCCGGGACCCTCCCGGCCATTCCGGAGGGGTAGGCAACCCTGCTATAGATTCATCCCAAACACTATGTACACTCAAGAAGGTTTATTTATGAAGATTAGAATTCTATTGAATGGGATGTTCCTATGGACAACCAATCAGATTCTACACACAGGAACCTTTTAGAAGATAATAGATACAGGTAGAACCTATTTGTAAATGTGGTCAAGCGACATATTATACTACATAGGAAATCTTACTTTGCAAATAATTTTGCCAGTAGAAGAGCACCAAGAACAATGAAGATTCCACATATAATTCCAATCATTATATCACGAATTGTGGATGGGACACCTGCAAATCAGAGATAACAGATGGCACTGTAAAACTTGTTCACTCCAATATTTAAAAATTATTTTTGTTGAGTTATCATAACTCTAAACTTTTGTAAGTGACCAACTGGGACCTGTCATGCTGAAGGCATGCTGAAAAGGGGACAGAGCTACTGAGTGGATGGACATGGCATCTGCGGGACCTACTGTAGAATGCGAAGGGGACGTGATTCAGTGTGTATGAGGACAGGTTTGTACCAATAGGTTACTGTTAATACAGTGCAATTGATGACATCATTTGGGATGACTCTTCCTTGCTTTGGCATGCCCAGTCTGGTGATGTCACTG
Source organism: Crinia signifera (assembly GCF_055691185.1). Classification (NCBI taxonomy): domain Eukaryota; kingdom Metazoa; phylum Chordata; class Amphibia; order Anura; family Myobatrachidae; genus Crinia; species Crinia signifera. The sequence continues at coordinate 21,206,862 of NC_139226.1, forward strand.
TGACATCACCATTTTTATATTAAAATCTATGTAACAGAGATCTATTGCCCCAAATTAGGTTCTTAGAAACAGTGCTGGCACTGGAAACTAATACAGGTGGCTGGATTCTAGCTGTAGAAGGAGGGGATCCCTAAGGAATAAGAACTGACATTATAAAGATTTAGCTCAGCAGTTTTTAATTGAAGTCTGAGATGCCATTGCGAGTTCCTTGGTAATTACAAAGCAGATATAACATAATAACTAGGTGATTCATCGCACCCTACGGGTGCTCTACACACCACCGTAAGGGGCTTCCGCCCCCTTAACCCGTGGACTTCTTTATTGCGTGAAATATTTGTTGTATTATATGGAGGATTTTAGTATTGCTACTTTAGCTAGAGGTGACATATTTTAGATGAAAAGGGCGTGCGATTGTGAAGGGGGTGTAGTCTATTCCATTGGTATGAACAGTGCTTAGAGAGAGTAAGATGTACAAAATGGAGTTATGAGGGAACTGTGTAGTAACGGGTGTGTAGTGGGTGTGTGCATGGGTGGTGGAGTGGCGGGGAAGTGGTATTTTAGTTGTGTCCAGCTTAGGTGCAGGGTGGGTGTGGCTGTGGGAGTGGTGTGTGCAAGTGTCCTGCGGGTGGGGGAGGGGTGCGTGCAGTGATGCTGGGGGTGCAGGAAGGGTGTCTTGGGGTTCTTTGGGTGAAGGTGCTGTGGGTGCGGTGCGTGGGATAGGGCTGTGTGGGAGGGTAGTGTGGGTGCTGGAGGGGCAAGTGCGTTGGGCACCATGCACGAGGGTGACAGGTAGCAGCGCCCCAGGAGCACCCTCTCCCCTGGCACCGGCAGGCCTCTACACTAACATGCAGTCCCAGGTCACCCCCAGTTTGGGAGTAGGGTAGTGGGATTGGTGTAGGCAGCCTCGGGGCCATGTTATATAGAAGTGAAACTTCCCACTTTGGACTTATAGACAGCGTGTCCTGCACCCTCCCCCCAGGCTGCAGCAGGCGACTCCAGTACCTGTACAAGGCCTGGGTGCTGCACCACATCCTCCCTCCCGCAGGCTCTGTTACTTGAGCAGTAGCACTGGAGGCATAGGCGTGCGCAGGCCATTTCCTTAGGGGGTGCACCATTAGATGGGCATGTCCATCACCACCTACTGAGAGTGTCCATCACCATCTACTGGGCATGTATATTACAGCCTACTGGGCTGTGCAAACTAAATACTGTAGGTGACTTATTTATGTACATGCATTTTAAATGAATCACCCCTCCCTCCCATGTGTACTAGAACAGGGAATGGGCCCGCCAAAATGCCATGCACAGTAATGCCCATTACACATAATGCCACACCATAATGCCCAGATCCCAAATAATGCTACACATATTAATGGCCCTTCTACATAATGCCACACCCTGTATTTTTGTAAAATAGGGACAATAGGGACAGTGTGTGCCAAAAATTTACACCGTAATGCCTATTACATGTCACACACCCATTACATAGTATAACACATGCCATAATGCCCATTATACATTATGCCGCACACCGTAATGCACAATACACATTATGCCACACAGTGATAGTTAGTGATAGTGGCATATGGGTGACAGTGGCGTGTGAGTATCAGTGACATGGGACAGGGTGTTGGAGAAAAATATTACCTACCTTAACTGGGCAAAGCAACAGCATCAGTTATCTGGGAGCTCTAGATGGAGCAATCTCCTTCACCCAGTGTCCTGCTCTTTATTACAATGACACATTCCCTCACCCTGCGGCCGGCACTAAATTACACTGAACACTCCCATACCCTGCAGCCTGCGCTAAATCACACTGACACACTCCATCACCCTGCAGCCTGCGCTCTATCACACTGACGCTCCCTCACACTGACGCGTCCCCTTACCATGCGGTCTGTGCTCTATCGCACACTGATGCACTCTATCACACTGACATGCTTCCTCACCCTGCGGCCTGCACTAAATCACACTGACACACTCCGTTACCCTGCGACCTGCGCTTTATCACACTGATGTGTTCCCTCACTCTGCGGCATGCGCTCTGTGACACTGACACATTCTCTTACCCTGCAGCCTGTGCTCTATAACCCTAGCGCTCTCCCTCACTCTGACACACCATGCGGCCTGCAGTCTATCACATTGATGCACTAACTTGCCCTGCGGCCTAACCTTCCCTTTTTTCCACCTAAGCCCCCCCCTACCCCACAGCCTAACTCTATGTCCCATCTAGTGCCTAAATCTAATCCTCCCTCCTCCAACCTAATGCTAACCCACCTTACATAATTAATTTCACAAGAAAAACACACACACACACACAGTAGTACTCCCTCTACTCACTCTTGCCTGAGGAACAGAGGGTAATCTTCCTGATGGGCATGCCCTGGTCTGGAAGGATGTGGAGCTGCCCCTCCTCTCCCTCCATGACAGCAGCAGCAGCAGCAGCAATGTGAGCAGGCCAGTAGGGACCTCCGTGTAGCCCCGCCCCTGACTCCCGTGTAACCCCGCCCCTGACTCCCGTGTAACCCCGCCCACTGACTCCTTTGTAACACTGCCCTCCTCCGAGTCCTCCTGCACGGCTAACAATGCAGTAAGGACCTGCACATCATTATCTCTGCGCTCCCCGCAGCAGACTCTGCTGCCACTGCTTCCTCTCCAGACAGTGACAGGCTCTGCAAGAGCTGTGTCAGCTGCCAGCCCCTGTAAAATCGTGCGGGGGTGCCGATCATTAGGAGGTGCCTGTGCACCCCTGGCACCCCCCGTGCGCACGCCTATGACTGGAGGCTGTGTAGGATGTTGGCGGTGGCGTTGATCCTGCAGGCGGCTCCCCTGGTTCTTGTGGCCGGGCTCTGCAGCTATTCCTCATTACTGTAATCTCTGTCAGTCCAGCGGGGGCAGCTGTGGAGGATGGTGGGGGCGGAGCTGATCCCGCAGCCGGCTCCCCCTGTACCTGCAGGAGGGCTGGTCCCAAGCTCCTGCAGGCTCCATGACAGTAGCTGCTGCTGCTATGTAAGATGTCGGCGGCTGAGCTGTGAGGTAGGTTTATTAAGCTCGGAGAAGTGATAAACTGTCTGGTTTTTATCACCGACTAATCAGCTCCTACCTGTGAAGCTACAGGCTTGGTATGAAAAATGACAGGTAAGAGCTGATTGGCCGGTGATAAAAAACAGACAGTTTATCACTTCTCCGAGCTTAATAAATCTGCCCCTGTGTTGGGTGAGGCCGGCCCACGCAGTGTTTCTGGGAAGGAGGAGGGAGCGGGAGCAGAGGGGGTGGGGAGGGGCTGATGATGGAGGTGGCACATAGATAGAAGGAGGCGGATGGAGGGGATAGAGGGCGGCACCTCAGCAGCAGCATCACGTGCTGTAACTGTCTAAGGGGGGAAGCATTTATTCTGTGTGGGGTTATATGCGGGCTCGCCCCTCATACTACTGTTATTTTAAGTATGATATTATCTTGGAACTTTTGTAATCTTTTATTGTATAGATTTAGCCAGAACTGTCACTCTGTGACTCCGCCCAGACTCCGCCCAGCGTTATACACACACAGTCACAGAGTGACAGTTCTGGCTAAATATAAAAGAGATGATAAATATATTTCATTAACAAGAGTAAATAAACTTTTTTTCAATTGTATGATGTACAATATGAAATTATTTTATGTTATTGCAACGATCCAAACAATTAATACAACAGTGCACAACACATACATTTTTTTTTTTTTTTACCATACCTTTAGAGGAGCAAATACAGCCATCATGTGTTTTATTCTTGTCTGTAACTTAACAATAATTTAGAAAATTAAAAATGTTTTATCTTATTGTAGTTTTTAAGATTTTAAGTTAATATTACAAATGTTACACAATCATGGACAAGAGGATCTTCTACACCAAAATGCACAGCTACAGTATCAAACAGAGCAAAATTATATGGTTACGGTATAGCGGATCAAAGCTGTCTAGTGCGACCATGCTAGAGCCGTCCACCCTTGGCCAAACCCGTCTAGTTAAACTCCTAAAGATAGCAATGATACTGGATCTACTCTACTGTCCTTGCTATTTAACTTTGTCTCCCTATATTGTCTCCCTTATGTCTGCCCCCCTCACCCCCCCCCCACTGTATGTCTCTTATTTTTTACAGTTTCTTCATTATGCAGTTTTTTTTTTGTATTTGATATAATCGCACCTTCCAGTCCTTTATTGGCGTCTGGTGATGTTATTTGGATTTGGCGCTTTCAAATATGACCATTGTATTCATTGCATATGTTTCGTGATGCTGTCATGTTCTGCTCACGATTTCATTGGTCATCTGTTTTACTTTTTCTTATTATGTATTGAAAATTCAATAAAATATCTTTAAAAAAAAAAAAATTTCTAAAGATAGTCAACCTCGTCTAGATTGACAGTAACGGTCGATCTAGACATTGTAGATCCATCGACCGGATACCAGTTGTACATGTATTCCAGCTACACTGAAAATGCTTCTGACCAGTATGTCCCATAATGTTTTTTTTGTTACATAATTGCTTTCTGCCGGATAACGGACCTGTGGCAATATACCTATTGGGGCTAAAGCCAAAGGTATATATTTTAGCAGCGTATTAATCTACACAGGTTTTAAAACAAAAACATTTTATTGAAACCCCGTCAATATTTTGTAAAGTGGAGGATTATTAGGAGCTTATTTAACATCCCCCCAAGTCCACTCTTTGGTTTTACTTGAGATGATACAACGACCTGAAGTATCGTTCTTGGTGCCTACATAATGCTTTTACGCAACTTGAATCCACCCGTGTATATATCACACTGTCCAGTGGTACCGGGCTGCAGGTGAAAACACTGCACAAACATGTAACTGAAGCAACAGTATTCACAGGGTTTTTTTTACGAGAATTCCTCTGACCCAATCACATGACCACTTCCAGTTCAAATGGCTGAAGTTTTCGGTACAGATCTGCTAGGCCATGACCATTAACAAAGCTCAGGGACAGAGTTTTAAAGTGACTGGTGTGGATCTGAGGAGTGACTGCTTCTTCCATGGCCAGCTGTATGTTGCCTAGTCCGGGTATACTACAAGCTCCCGACAGTTGGGATTCCAGCAGTCATTTCTCTGACATCAGAATCCCGGCTGTCAGGAGCCCGACAGGGGGAAAGCACATTCAAGCCCCTTGCGTGCTCGGTGGCGAGCTGCGCTCACCACCTATTCTATTCTCTCTGTATGGGGGTCGTAGATCCCCACAAGGTAAAATAGCCTGTGTCGGTTGGGATTCCAACTGTAGGGCTCCTTTTTTAACTCTGAAGTATACAGTGGAATAATAGGAAGGCTGCATAGGACATCTAGTGTCAACAGCATAAACTTACCAGGCTGGGAAGATAACTTGCCACTCTATCCACTGGTGACAAGTTTTTTTGTGGATGGGAAGGTTATCTGCATGATGTTTTAATTTTATTGGCTAGAGGTGTTATCGAGTATGGTTATCACCAGTCTAGGTGGGTCCATATGCCCCTTCGTGATTGTCTGTTTTACTTTATATAAATGATTAGTATGAGAGGGCAGGTGGCCCAATGTTTATTAAAGCAAGGATATAGCGATTAGCTTTGCCTTTGTGTTTGGTATGAGGGGTCAGGGGTGGGGCAGAAAGTCGACCCCTGACCATATGGGGCAGTTGTCCCAGTAGCTATTTATTTGTTTCATTTGGTTTTAGTTGGCAAGGGTACTGGCAGAAGGCCGATCCTTGCCAAAACGGCAGCAGGCCCTTCGATGTCTGTTATTTCCCATATTTTGTTATTTTCTTAATTTATGTATCTCCCGACCACCTTTAGTTTAGAGCAGGGACTTAATATTCTAGTTAGATGTTAATAGGCCTCCGTACTCAATAAAAACCACCAGCTTTCATGCCATATTTCTGTAGTCCGAGTCTTTATTTTTAGATAAGTGGTATGAGTGGTGTATGACTGCATCTGACTGTGTAAGGTTTAGAGGTTCTGCCTCACCTGACCGCACATCCGCACAGTTGTGTCACACTGCAGCCAGGAAAGGCCTCTCCAGGAAACATATTCCTTGTGCAAAATGCAAATCTAACTGGGCGCCATTATGTTTCCGCTCTTCTATGCTACTTACATTGTACAGTTATATTGATGCTTTTGGTTGAGTTTCCATGCTCATTCCATGCTGCGCAGTAATATGTATCAATATTACTAGATATCATGTCCGTCAGACTGAGCTCCAGCCATCGTCCAGTAGTCCTGCTGAGAACCTCATCTTCTCCTTTCATCCAGGTCACATTAGCAGCCGGGTTACTGTCTACAGAGCACATTAACCTCAGCGAGGCTCCTTCCAGCACTGTCACGGATTCTGCTTTCTGTATTATTCCTATAGAAACACAAACATATCAATACTTGTTGGCAACGTTTCTGCCTTAAGCCGGGTACACACTCTGCAATGTGACCTCACCTGCAGGGGGAGCCGGCAACAGCAAGTACACAACAGCAAGCATATACACTTGCCGATGCCAGACGTGATTGAGCACTGGCCATACTGCATTCAACAGCATGGCAATTGCTAGCGATGGCTTCCATGCAAGGCGGACAGGGTATGTTACTTATGATGCATGCGAGTACATATCTTCAGAGACATATTGGGTACAATCTAGACCAGGCATGTCCAACGTTGGCCCTCCAGATGTTATGAAACTACACATCCCAGCATGCATTGCCACAGTTTTGCTATTAGAGAATGCTAAAACTGAGGCAAAGCATGCTGGGATGTGTGGTTTCAAAACATCTGGAGGGCCAACGTTGGACATGCCTGATCTAGACAATGTGATGTCCTAGATTCTTTCCAATTGCAAATATGGCTGATGTGACCACCCTATTATTGATCTATAGGTCAGGAAGTTATGGCAGACAATTTCAGTGACAGGAATAAAGACACTTTAGGCCTCCATACACTACGCGATGTGGGCCCGATTTAACCTGATTCTGGAGGATCGGGCAGAGAAATGTGGCGAAATTGCCCAAATTGCGTAGGACATGACGATCTGATCCGATGCACGGTCCCGTGCGCACCAGATCAGATCTGGAGGTCGGACGGTCTGCACACAAGATAAATCTTATGTGCAGCTGTCAGTGAGGCAGGGAGCAGATCTGTGGGAGTGGGGATGGAGAGCAGGGTCTTTGGGGGGAGGGGTGCTGCAGGAGTGGTAGGTTCCAGGTCCAAGGCGGGGGGCAGGGAGCGGAAAGCAGAGTCCAGGGTAGGGGCGGGCGGCAGGAGTATAGAAAAAAATCCTGTTAAAAAAACTGAGCTCTCAGCCAATCAGCAGCCACCCAGTCTTTTGAATATGATTTTTTCTACTCTCCCGCCGCTCGCAGCTTCCCCGGACCCTGCGGCAAGCGAGAGAATAGAAAAAATCGTATTCAAAAGACTGGGCGGCCGCTGAATGGCTGAGATAAAATCAGTGGCAACTCAGTTTTTTTAATGGAAATTTTTTCTACTCTCGCACCGCTCGCTGCAGGGACCGGACTATGCTCTCCGGTCCCTGCTCCCCACCACGTACTCAGACCCTGCTGCTACAGCTTCTGCTCCCTCTCCTGCAGCTACCCCCGAACCCTGCTCTCCTGCAGCTCGACTGGGTTTACATGTGATAAATCTAGCCGATTTATCACATGTAAAAAAGGGCACATCAAGTTCCATATCTTATCAAGCTCTCCCGGGCAGCTGCTGGGGGAGCTCAGGGGAAGTCGGGGCCAACTTGACTTTTCCCAGAGCTTGGCCATTGTATTAGAGTGCGTTTTTGCACCAATTTGGATCTGATTTCTAATTTTTACAGCAGAACGCTTATTTCAGACCAACTGGATTGCAACGTATATTCAGTAACTGCTGTTATTTTATAATGAATACAGTAACATGTCAAAATACTTATAACAACTTAATAACAGTCCTATCACTATACCTGCATGTGGGTAAACACTGATCTCTGGTTCCCTCGGGGAATCTGTAATAAAACATCATTAGTGGAATTTGTACAGCTCTGAATTCCCATTTTTTTCTGTCACTTTTTAAAACTTTATTTGCATAAAGAAAACAGATGCTGCACAGAATAATGGACCACTGGGCCCGATACACGGAGCCTGGCTGATACCAAACAGATCAAAATTGTGGACTTTACAGAAGATGATTAAGGCCGGGACGCCTCGTCTAACTGTTTCATATGCACTTTTCAAACTGCCATCAGAACTAATCTGTAAATGCAAGCTACAGAATATTTATTTATGAGTACCCCCTTCTCTCAATTTGAAATATCCACAGTACTTACAAGTGAAGTGGAAGTGAGCAGTACGAACTCTCTCTGCACTTTACATCTGCCCCACCTGCAGTGCAGCATGATTTTGTCCATTAAAGGATTGTGCTTTTGCAAACCAACCTGAATCACCCCAAAATGTCATTGATTACATGGAAAAGGCAGGAATATTGTACATATGAGCCAATATCTATACTTACAGAGAACATTCACGCTTATAGTGCTCTCACTTGTCACAGTGTCAGTCACTGTGCAGGTTATAGATTTCCCATGATCCTCTGGAGTTGGAGTAAATGTCACAGTTGATGATTGTCCCCAAATTCCATTGTGATTGCTCTTTGTCCACTGGAATACTGGAGAAATTCCAGGAATGGCCACAGAAAGGGAGCAAGTCACTGTCACCTCTTCCCCTGATATCAGCTTGTCGGGACAGGAGATTTCTGGCTTTTTACGACCTAAATGATACATTGGAAACAGACTGTATTATTACATACGGTATTCCTGATGTAAATCAATTACAAACATAGAATTTGACAGCAGGTAAGAACCACTTGGCCCATCTAGTCTGCCCTACACTGAGTGTACACTAAAAGGTCCCATACACTTGTCCAATTTGGCCTCTTTTCACCTGATTCCAACAGATAAGGCCGAGAAATCAGATGAAAAGTGGCCAAATTGTAGGTGGTTGATGGCCGTTCCAATGTGCGAACCTTAGTAATCTCACCATTATACTGTAAATTGTTGCAATCATAGATTTATGCATAGAGTACCTCCTAACTTTTGTAATTAGTTAACTTGGTCTTGGGTAGAGGAAGTGTAGTCTAGCTCAGCAACCCCTGCTTTTATCATTTTTTTCTCTCCTAGTGACTGGGCAGCCCCTGGCTCCCTCCCTGCACTGAAGAGATGCCGTGAACTTGCAGAAGTCATCTCTTAGCGATCACCGGTGGTGATCTCCGGCTCCCCCAACTGCCCTCGTATGCGGAAAATTGTGGGAGAGACAGCATGACAGATTCCAAATAGCGGGACTGTTCTGTTGTAATCGGGACAGTTGGGAGGTATGCTTATGGTCCATAGGTCAACAGTGTCTAGGTGGACAGTCAATAGGTCAGCACCATATGGTCAACTGCACAATGCCAGATAGAAAAAGATATTTCTAGATACCAGCCTCGTAGCGAGGATGTGCAGCTAGGGATTAAATGAAAATGGTGTTTTGTCATGCACCATAGGAAATACTGTGTAGAAAAGAATTCATTCAAACCCCATAAGCGCTACCTCTAATTACAATATATACCAACACCAAAAATTCAATATGGAATGATATACATAACTTTCAATAATGGATAAATGGCTGTTATTCCATATAAGTCCTCCAGTTATCTGAAAAACAATGCCAAAAAAGACTCCAAATTTGGAGTGTTTTTTGGAGATAATACAAAAACAATTGGTGCAATATTTCTTTGAGAATTGGAAAATAATTTATTCAACTAAATGCACTCACAAACAGACGATAAAAAGCGCACTTAAGATAATTCCCACGGCAAATACAGCTGGGCTCTTCATTCAATACTTTCATCACCACTTGGATTAAGACAGTGTTCTGATATCTCTTCTGCTACTTCTCTAGTTCCCTCCTTGACATGGAAGTTGTTATGGAGTATAGGGGGCGGCTACTCCATAACAACTTCCATGAACCACACCCCATAATGTCCATTACACATATTGGGGCAGATGTATTAAGCTTTAACAAGAGATAAATCCAAGAGAAATAAGGAGAGATAAACGTCCAGCCAATCACCTGCTAACTGCCATGTTACAGGCTGTGTTTGAAAAAAGTCAGTAAGGAGCTGATTGGCTGGACGTTTATTTCTCCTTATCACCCTTGCATTTATCTCTTGTTAAGGCTTAATACATCTGCCCCATGACACACACTGTAATGCCCAATACACATTATGCCACACACCAGAATGTCCATTACACATAATGCCACACTCTAATGCCCATTACACATTATGCCACACACCCCAATGCCCATTAAATATTAAGCCTCACAGTAAAACTTCTAATTACTAGCTGCTAGGGGTGATTTGAGTGAGTAAGGCTGGGTATGTGCAGGATGAAATGGAAGGCTGTGTATGCTCAGGATGAGATGGGAGGCTGGGTATAAGCAGGATGAGATGGGTAACTGGTTTGGGAAGGGGCAGGGTAGGTGCAGGAGACGGAAGGCTGGGTATGGGCAGGAGGAGATATGACATGTAACTGAAAGGTTTTGGATTTAAATCAAGAGCTTCAAGGTTGCTGCTATCTTGTTACACTGAAAATCTCACCTTGAGATTTGAGGAATGGGGGGTGGGTAACGGAAATGGGCGCTTTCTTTGTTTCAGACACCTTTTTGGATGGAAAAAAGAGAGAAAACGAAAAAGGGAGAAGAAAAGGAAGAATAAGAAATAAAAAAAAAAAAAAAAATGTGTAGTATGGACTCCCCTGTGTAATTTTCTCTTGTTGAATTTGGATTATTCTTTCCTTTTCTTTTTGTGTTGTTGTGATTTTTTTTCTCCAGTCCAGGATTTGTATTATGTAGTGAAAACAAATATGAAGAAAACAATGTGTGGGTCAGTTTTATTATCGTACTCACGATGGTATGATTTGTGGGTCCTCTCATAAAGGTATCTTTTTCTATGTTATAGATGTATAAAAATATTTCTTCATGCAATTTCCAAAAAACATATACAAGATAAAAATAGAGTGGGACATAGGTGGTGTCCCGGGTGGTCCAGGGTGCACTTACATACAAGTTGGATCCGGACCGCACTGGTGTCATGCACACCTGGTCACACTACGGGTCTACCTCTTAAAAGAATGTGACACTCTTCTCAGACCAACATGTTTCGGGACTTGCTGTCCCTTTTTCAAGGTGAGTTGATTTCACATCCTGAGCACACATTTATACTATTTATCTGGCAGTTCTTCTTCCGGGTCTGGGTCTTTCCGGACTTCCGGTTTCATTTTTATATAAAAAACTGTAGTAAATATCCCCCAAAATGACAACAATGGTTAATGTACTGCTGGCAGTGCGCTATACTAGCGCATTATTGGTTCTTCATAAATTTCTCCGCCCGCTGTTTTAAGCGTGTAGCTTGTGGCTGCAATTGCCGGAAGTGGCCGGAAGTCAAATGCTGTGTCTTCTGGAAATGCCCTCCATGCGTTACCGCTGGTTGGCAGGTTCTGTTTTCATATGCCGGACATGTCCAAGCGAGATTACTGTTCTCATAGGAGGCAGAAAAGCATAAATTCATTCATGTACTTCCGATCTTCTTTTGAACATAGATCTTTGGGAATTTAGATTTACTGTTGGAGGCAGGGCCGGATTAACAATAGGCCTGATGGAGCTATAGCTCCAGGCCCACTCTCCAAATGTCCATTTTGTAGCTGAGGGCCAAGGCTTTCCAACGAGCCTGGCCTTGTGTCGATAACCCTTCGGGAACCTAAGATACCAACAGGCAAACCTGGAACATTTCCCCCCATAGGATAACATGGAACCTACTAATACTGACCCAACCCGGTTCCAACAGCTGCCAGTTCCCCCTCCAGCATCACAGAAGCTCAAGGTTGATCAAACCCAAATTGCTGGGCCTTCAATCTGATACCAGGCTGGTCCATATGGGTTAATTGGTTCCAGAGATATTGCGGGTAAACCAATTTTTTTCATTTCTGAAATGTAATTTATGGCTGTTCATGTTCTTTGAGGACAGATTTCTCTGGAACCAAACGGCCCAGTTTCACAGGACCAAAATCATTCGAATCCCACTCAAAAGTTCTTCAATATGATACTTATATAAATGGATCAGTTGGTTCCAAAGATATAGCCGGTTGATTAAAGGGGGGGGGGGGGGTTCTCTCCCCCTCACACCAGAAAATGCAGGGACTAGGCTGGTGTAAAAAGGGCCAGCCCGGGAAAGTCCCTGCATGATCCTGGGGCCATATTCCTGGGTAAGTCCCTGCATTTTCTGGTGTGAAAAGGGTATTATTTCAAATAGCCGGGACCTGTAGTGCTCTGAATGCATTTTCTGGTGTGAAAAGGGTATTATTTCAAATAGCCGGGACCTGTAGTGCTCTGAATGTCCATTTTGTAGCTGAGGGCCAGGGCTTTCCAACGAGCCTGGCCTTGTGTTGATAACCCTTCGGGAATCTAAGATACCAACAGGCAAACCTGGAACATTTCCCCCCATAGGACAACATGGAACCTACTAATACTGACCCAACCCGGTTCCAACAGCTGCCAGTTCCCCCTCCAGCATCACAGAAGCTCAAGGTTGATCGAACCCAAATCGCTGGGCCTTCAATCTGATACCAGGCTGGTCCATATGGGTTAATTGGTTCCAGAGATATTGCGGGTAAACCAATTTTTTTCATTTCTGAAATGTAATTTATGGCTGTTCATGTTCTTTGAGGACAGATTTCTCTGGAACCAAACGGCCCAGTTTCACGGGACCAAAATCATTCGAATCCCACTCAAAAGTTCTTTAATATGATACTTATATAAATGGATCAGTTGGTTCCAAAGATATAGCCGGTTGATTAAAGGGGGGGGGGGGGGTTTCTCTCCCCCTCACACCAGAAAATGCAGGGACTAGGCTGGTGTAAAAAGGGCCAGCCCGGGAATGTCCCTGCATGATCCTGGGGCCATATTCCTGGGTAAGTCCCTGCATTTTCTGGTGTGAAAAGGGTATTATTTCAAATAGCCGGGACCTGTAGTGCTCTGAATACAGCCGGGAAGCCCCCTGCTCTCTGCCTAGCTGTCAATGGCTGTCCCCCAGTTACCACAAGCATGTATTCCCCCTTCGCAATGAGCATGTAATCCCACACGGCAATGAGAATGGAACCCCTGGCAATGATCATGTAGGTAAGCAGCACTTATGTATTATAATTTTTAATAGTCATTATGGTGTTTGGCATAATACGTAATGGACATTATGGTGTGTGGCTTAACATGTAATGGGCATTATGGTGTACATTTTTATGAAGCATAATGTGAATACTTGCTCAATCCATTTGGTATACTGTAGTGTGTATTTTGGCTCAATTCCTCCGGGTACTCCGGTTTCCTCCCACAATCCAAAAATATACTGGTAGGCTAATTGGCTCCCAACAGATTAACCCTAGAATGTCTATGTGTGCATGTACACGTGGTAGGGAATATAGATTGTAAGCTTCACTGGGGCAGGAACTGATGTGAATGTTCAAATATCCTCTGTAAAGCGATGCGGAATATGTATGCGCTATATAAGAAACTGTTAATAAATAAATAAATTCATGTGGCAAAATGTGAATTTTGCCTTAATCTGTGTGGCATAATGTGGATTTTAACTCAATCCGTGTGCCATAGTATGAATTTTGGCTCATTCCATGTGGCATAATGTGTAAGAGGCAAGTACAGTTTAAGGGGTTACTATTGTGTTGCATGATTTGTATAAGGGGTATATGGTGTGGTAAACTTAGGTGACCACATAAAAGACCTTAAATGTTATCTACCAAGCTTTGGCTTTCAGAATTTTTTTAATATGAGTGCCGTCTCGCCCCGCAAGTATCTAAGGACATCGGCGTTCTGCGGGTGCACCTTTGGAGGGCACCCTGCAATATATCTCCTTGCATCCTGTGAGTGTCGGAATTTGTAATATATATATATATATATATATATATATATATATATATATATATATATATATATATATATATATATATATTATAGAGAGAGAGAGAGAAAGAGATACCCAGTGCAATTAAGTCCACCACAGTCTTTGTATCAGGTCCAATCCACAATCACCAATGTGTGCAGCTCCAAACAGTAGGATCCAACTACGAATCCAGGGTATGTAATTAATGGAAAAAGAATAGATAGAGCGCACAGTCAGAAACCATATATAAATTTGTAATAGTTTTACTGATTTTTTTAGCAGGGATAAAAACTGACATACATGGGATAAAATTAGGTAAATTGCCACAATACGGCGCTTGTCACCAGCACAGCGGGGTCGACCAGATTTTCAGGAACACGCGGGGTGATCAGCCCAGTGGGGTTCGTCCACCCGCCGCAGTCAGGACAGAGCCAAGAAAGTCTTTCACCGGACCAAAGGACGTCAGCCATCAGCAAAGGAAGGTAGCCACGCCCAACGTGTTTCGACAGAGGTCTTTGTCAGGGGGTGAGGACGTGGCTTGTGACAGCCGTCTTGTCTGTGTCCCGGCATCTCTCCTGCGTACCGCCCCTCCATCAGCTTGTGCGGTGGTTCATGCGGCGCAACCCAGCGTCTGCACCTACTCCCTGTCCTGAAGACGTCTCTGGCGTGAGAGGAGCTGCTTTGCCGTGGGTATCATTTTAGGTAATCAGTCCACAGAGATCTTTTATATGGTACGAGCAATTGTCTTTGTATGCTTGGATCGCTATTTGCCTTATTAACAACTCTTTTACCTGCACTATGAAGCGCACCTCTCTGTGCACAACTGGTGGAGGCAGGAGAAAGGGGGTCTTGACAAAGGTCTATGCTTAGACCGAAACGTTGACCGTACCCACTGTCACTTATGGAATAATCGGCTGTGGTATGAAATAAATTACCTGCAAACTAAATGGACCGATGAGTGCACCCACTTTTTCTGGTTATTCTCTGGAAGCACCTGACTACTCTGGACTTTCTGGTTTTGTGGCACCCTGGCTGATGGCTGTATGCAAGGAGAGTGCTGTCCCCTCTACATGGATATATATATATACAGTATATATATATATATATATATATATATATATATATGTGACTTGGAAACAGTTAATAAACTGAAACATTGTCAAATGGAGTAGACATCTCCTTTATTGTACCTGTTTTGTTAGTCCAAGTGCCGCTCCTCTACTTTGCTATATATATATATATATATATATATATATATATATATATATATATATATATATATATATCTATGTGCTTTGGATGATCGGCGCCACTTGTGCTCGTCTAGAAACAATATATATATATATATATATATATATATATATATATATAGAGTGGCCACAGCAATATTCCCTTAGTATATAGAGGGTGTCAGCCAATTCTTTAAAAAATAGTGTCGGTATAACACTTAGGAGATATGGGTAAATGGATAAAGATTACGGCGACTAATTACTGGGCTAGGTATATAATAAATAAATATTTATTAAGATGACAATTTTATAAGACAAAAAATGGTACAAATAAAAAAGATGGACAAATTTTAAGTATACAAGGGTAAAAATATTCTCAAGGATAAAAATAGATTGGTATACACAAAAATATGGGAGAGGTATATAAAACACAATTTGTAAAAAATCTTCCTAAAATCAATAAAAGCGTATAAAGATATAAAGGAGATTTGCTTAGCTTTAAAAAGGATGGAGATCAGTGATTTTCCAACGCGTTTCGTCGATGTGACTTCATCAAGGGGTAACAGGCAACTGAGACCAGACCGGTATTTATACCTATATGTCTGTCTCATAGCTAATTTTCTTGTCAGCATGCTATCAATATTAGTGGCCATATGTAGTTAGACAATCACTATGTTATAGTAAACAGAAAATACACAGAAAACAGTAAATCAAGTCCAGATCGTATATAACAAGGGATTCGCGGCACTTCCGCCACGTTTCCGGCATCCGAGCGCGCGTACTGCGCATGTCCAGTTTTGTATGAAGCTGGTTTTGACCTTCTGCGCATACTGCGCATGCGCCGGGCGATGATCGTCTCGGCGGAGTTACAGGCAAAGTCTCAGTGGATACTGTCTGTTCCTCTGGGTGCCGGCGGCCATTTTCCAGTAGATTCTGGTATCGTATTAGCGATATGGATTTTATAACGGCGGCCATCTTTGTGGAGGCATCTTGTTATATATCATAGTACATGGAAGTAAAAGAAGGGGAGATCGTAAATATATGATACATTATTGCGGTGCTGTACATATTGCGCTTATAGAGCAACCTTAATGGGGAATATTCAGATGTTTACATTTATGATACAGTGCTGCGTGCTTATATTCAATAAACTCTAATATAGATTTTGTAGCGGCGGCCATCTTTGTGGAGGCATCTTGTTAGGGAATCATAATATATGAAAGTACAAAAGAGGGGATCGTAAATATATATAATATATTCTAAATTCTTAGCGGTACTGCACATATTAACACTTGTGGAACAGTAACCATTGGGAATATTCGGATATTTGACGTTTAGATAGATAAGACTGCATGCTTGCGCAGTGAAGAGGATAAAGTGCTGGGTGGTTATATAGATGAGTGAATATAGGGATATCTCCATATTCATTTTAATTAGGAGGTGTTTCAAAAAGACAGGTGATATTTATAGAAGGGTGAGGATTATACAGTAATTTTTACTATTAAATGTGCATCTATAAGTGTGTGAGCATATACATATATATAAAATATGATTAATAGTCATTAGAATTGAACGTGCTATAATAAATTAGAATAAGTTATGGTGAATTACTTGGGTAGATATGCTAGTGGGTGATATCATAAAAGGTCGGTCGTCATTTTGGTTACTACAGCACCTGGTTTTCCCAAGGGGTCTCCCTTCTTGGTACTAGCCAGGCCCAACACTGCTTAGCTTCCAAGATCGGACGAGATTGGGCGTCACATAGTGTGGTTTGACTGTAGATAAATACGGTGACACTTTTGAGATGTTTTAATATCTTTATTATATTTATACCCAATATTAAAAGGTTAAAAAAAGGTTTATAGAAGTGTACAAAAAGTTTGTGATAAAAGAGGTGCCAGTAAGAAGTGGTAGTGATACGTTTTGACCTTATAAGAATGGTGCTATTTCATAGCTATCATTGAAGCCCTGGGGATGCATGGTGTCCAGCTCGAAAATCCAATACATCTCTCTCTGGGATAATCTTGTCGCCAAATCACCGCCTCTTGGTCCCATTTTGACCCATTCAATTGCCTTGAAAGTTAGTCCATCCGGATTAGCGTTGTGGTGACTTTCAAAGTGTTTGTAGATGGCGTGGCTGTCTATCTTATTCTTGATGTTGCGGTTATGTTCCTGGATCCTCAGTTTCAGGGGTCTCTTGGTTTTCCCTACATATTTCAGGTGACAGGGACATTCTAGAAGGTATATCACTGAACTTGTATTACAGTTGATGAAGTCTTTGATGGTGTAGTCCTTAGTGTCATTAAAGTTGGTGAACTTTTTCCTGTTCGGATGAACAAATTTGCATATATTGCATCTTCCACATTTGTAGGAGCCTACACACTTGATTCCTGTATTTGTTTGTGGATTCTTTAGAAGGCTTGGTGCTAGGATGTCTTTCAAGTTCTTAGATTTCTTGAATATTACTTGGGGGTTGGGTGGTAGGATATCCTTCAGTGTGGGATCCATGAGGAGTACGTTCCAATGTCTCTTGAGGCTCTATTTGATCTTATCTTCGTGTTGGTTATAGGTAGTGATGAACGATACTGTTTCCTTCCTCTCTTTTTTTGTGTTGTATTCTAGTAGGTCATCTCTTTGAATAGTATTGACTTTGGATAATGCATTATTTAAAACTTCGGTGGGATATTCTTTTTCTTCAAATCTTTGTTTGTATAGTTCAAGCTAGGTGGCACATTCTTCTTCCTTATTACAATTCCTTTTGATACGGTTAAACTGAGAGAACGGGATGTTCTCCTTCCATTTTCGTAAATGATTGCTTTTATAGTGGAGATAGCTGTTGGTGTCCACTTGCTTTATGAAATTCTTTGTGTGCACTTCGGTGCCCTCACCTACCAGTATCAGGTCTAGAAATTCGATCTGGGTTTTGTTAATGCTAGAGGTGAATTTGAGATTCATTTGGTTGTTACCGATGTATTTAAAAAATTCAGAAAACATATCTTCATCACCTTCCCACACGATTAAAATGTCATCAATATATCTCCTATAAAACTTGACATTGTCCTTAAAAGCATGGTCTGTGTAGATAAAACGTTTTTCCCAATACCCCATAAAAAGATTCGCAAAACTGGGTGCAAATATAGTGCCCATCGCTGTACCACATCTCTGTAGAAAAAATTGATCTAAAAACTTAAAATAATTGTGACTTAAAATGAACATCATGATGTCACATATAAAAGTTTTATGCTGAGGGGTAATTGTGTCGTCCTCCTCCAGGAATTCTTTGCATGCTTTGATTCCGACTTCATGTTCTATGCATGTGTACAGCGACTGGACATCTATCGTGGCCCAATAAAAAGAATCCTTCCATGTAAAACTTCTAAAAAGGTTTAAAACTGAGGTTGTATCTTTTAAAAATGCCGGCAGGTTCATCACGTATTTTCGTAAAAAGATATAGGTATAAATACCGGTCTGGTCTCAGTTGCCTGTTACCCCTTGATGAAGTCACATCGACGAAACGCGTTGGGAAATCACTGATCTCCATCCTTTTTAAAGCTAAGCAAATCTCCTTTATATCTTTATATGCTTTTATTGATTTTAGGAAGATTTTTTACAAATTGTGTTTTATATACCTCTCCCATATTTTTGTGTATACCAATCTATTTTTATCCTTGAGAATATTTTTACCCTTGTATACTTAAAATTTGTCCATCTTTTTTATTTGTACCATTTTTTGTCTTATAAAACTGTCATCTTAATAAATATTTATTTATTATATACCTAGCCCAGTAATTAGTCGCCGTAATCTTTATCCATTTACCCATATATATATATATATATATATATATATATATAGCGTGTGGTGCGCGGCGGCACTCGAATAAATGAGACGGACTGCAGGGATTATCCCAACGTTTCAAGACCTTTCGGTCCCTTTATCAAGGTGCAGAAGACAAAATACACTAGTGACAAACATACCTTTATGCTGATCCAAGCCGTTCGCGCGCCTCCCCGGCGTCCCGCATGGCGCTCGATGATGACGTCACACATGACGGAGCGACGCTGAGGCCGCGAAGGGCATCCAGATCTGCCCATACAACAAAACCTAAACAAAGTGGAAAACAAGAAGAGTCATTAGCCGAGGCTAGACAATAAGAGTACTTTTAGCGAACAATTCTGAAAAAGATGTTACAGAAAAAAATATACAGTGTACATTATGAATGTAAAAAATATAAAAAACATTAAAAAGTGTGGACATGCATGGCTGCCCATGGTGATCGCTTACTGAGGCGATCTGACCCCTGTGGGAAAATGTAACCATCTACTGCCAGTGGTGTCACATATTCCTTTGAAATATATTTGGTCGACACAGCTCGGGTGGACACAGCATGGGGTAAATATATGCAATTTATAAAGAATGCCAGATGACATCAGCATCTATAAGAATTCTCCAAAGGACGCAGCGCTGATTCATAAAAAATATGACAGCCCTGCGTGCTCATTAAGGCCCCTGGGGGCCAAGGTTTCCAGCCGATAGATCCACCTGCTTTCGGCTCGACACAGCAAAAGATCCCTGTTCCCTCCTCTTTTTAGTTTAGGTATTTGCTCTATAATTCTGTACCTAAGGGATGCAAGGGGGTGTCTGGCCTGCGCAAAGTGGCGGGCAACCGGTTGGTCCCCGGTCCCCGAGAGTAATGCATGTTTAATGGCGGACCTGTGTGCCGCGGCTCTCTCCTTAAATGCCCGTGGGGTTTTGCCGACGTAATGTCGACCACACGGACAACTTATAAGGTACACCACGAAGTCAGAAGTACAGGTCACCCGCTGCCGAATTTTAAAAGGTTTACCAGAGAATGGGTGACAAAACTGATCACCTGTCACCATGTAGCTGCATGTAGTGCAGCCACAACACTTAAAGCAACCATTCCTGGGATTACCTAAGAAGGATGCTGCCGTGGGTACCACCTCCACTACATCATTCCTTACCAGGTAATCCTTGAGGTTTTTTCCTCGGGTGTACGCACACATCAACCTCTTTTTATGGAGTGATTTAAGTGCCCCATCTGTGTTGATGATAGGCCAATGGGCTTTGGCAATTCGGTTAATGGCCCTACTTTTGGGATGGTAGGCATTAACCCATACAAATTTTTCTTCTTTGGTTTTCTCACTAGGAGTTAACGCTTGCTGTCTAGTGAGGGACATAACTCTCTCTTTGGAGCTAAGTAACTCTGCCATACGGTACCCCCGCTCTTGAAACTTATGCATCATGGTGGTCAATGCAGGTTCCAGTTCACTGGGATCACTCACAATTCTGCGCACCCGCAGCATTTGCGAGAAAGGTAATCCTGCTTTGAGTGGGGTGGGATGATGACTGTTGGCCCGCAACAAATTGTTGCGGTCTGTTGGTTTACAGAATAGCCCAGTAGAGATGATGCCCTCCGATAATTTAATACTGACATCGAGGAAATTGATGTGATCTTTGCTGATATTGTATACAAATTTGATGGGTGAAGAGGTTGCGTTGTGCTGATCAAAAACTTGTTCTAACGTACTCTGGGGACCTGACCACAAGATCAGCAGGTCATCTATGTACCTGGTGTATAGCACAAGATGCCTGCTGATCTCGGGGACATCCACCAATAACTCGTGTTCTACCCTGAACATGTAGCTGTTGGCCAGCGACGGGGCCACTGAGGACCCCATCGCGCACCCACAGCGCTGAAGGAAAAATTTGTTGTTAGACATGAAATAGTTTCTCTGTAAAGTGAGCCCTAAAAGCTGTAAAAAGAGCTCAATATCTGGTCCCTTGTATAACGGATTGTTGGTTATTAGTGCACTCTCGGGGACCAGGGACCAACCGGTTGCCCGCCACTTTGCGCAGGCCAGACACCCCCTTGCATCCCTTAGGTACAGAATTATAGAGCAAATACCTAAACTAAAAAGAGGAGGGAACAGGGATCTTTTGCTGTGTCGAGCCGAAAGCAGGTGGATCTATCGGCTGGAAACCTTGGCCCCCAGGGGCCTTAATGAGCACGCAGGGCTGTCATATTTTTTATGAATCAGCGCTGCGTCCTTTGGAGAATTCTTATAGATGCTGATGTCATCTGGCATTCTTTATAAATTGCATATATTTACCCCATGCTGTGTCCACCCGAGCTGTGTCGACCAAATATATTTCAAAGGAATATGTGACACCACTGGCAGTAGATGGTCACATTTTCCCACAGGGGTCAGATCGCCTCAGTAAGCGATCACCATGGGCAGCCATGCATGTCAACACTTTTTAATGTTTTTTATATTTTTTACATTCATAATGTACACTGTATATTTTTTTATGTAACATCTTTTTCAGAATTGTACGCTAAAAGTACTCTTATTGTCTAGCCTCGGCTAATGACTCTTCTTGTTTTCCACTTTGTTTAGGTTTTGTTGTATGGGCAGATCTGGATGCCCTTCGCGGCCTCAGCGTCGCTCCGTCATGTGTGACGTCATCATCGAGCGCCATGCGGGACCCCGGGGAGGCGCGCGAACGGCCTGGATCAGCATAAAGGTATGTTTGTCACTAGTGTATTTTGTCTTCTGCACCTTGATAAAGGGACCGAAAGGTCTTGAAACGTTGGGATAATCCCTGCAGTCCGTCTCATTTATTCGAGTGCCGCCGCGCACCACACGCTATCTACAAATACCTTTGGGTATATCCTGTCGGCGGGCACCGGTTTGTTTGCATCCACTGGGTCATCGGAGTGCCGCATCAATCAAATTGCTACATTGAATTGGGGTTGCCATGCCCTATGCCTTTGCGGGCACCCAGGACTGCCTTTTGTTCCTCATCGCTTGTGCCGTGGGGACCTTTGTGCAAGCTCCAGAAGTCCAGCTTTGCACCTACACCTGCACCATTTCACCTGTTCACTCACACAGGCTTTTGCCTGCACTCAGCGTGGATATCATGGAATCCAGCCAGATGGAAGCACCCCCCTTTGCCGCAGCAGCGGCTGCTACTGCACAGACCCGAGTGGAGCTCACTCATGGGGCTATGTTCAGTTTTTCTGATACAGACTATGAAAACCTATTGTTCAAAGCAGATGTGGGAGCATGCCAGTCCACACCTGAAACTATACAGCTCTATCATGAACTTCTCAATTTAAAGAGAAAAGAGACAGATCTCTTTTATCACGGACTGACGCTGTCTGATTATATCAGGGACAGAAAAATCCCCCGGGGCTTCCGGATCAGAAATGTCCCTACGCTGGGCCGTTACAACATCCCATTTTGTAAAACCTGGACTTCAATTTTGAACAAATGTTCATTTGACCTCATGCTTTTAGTTATTGAGGAAGTGTCCAGAGAGTTGGCTGTTACCAAAGCCAAAATTGCCAACTTTGAGTCAATCAATCTGCCTACCATGTCCAATGATGCTAGTACAAACTGGAGCGAGAAGTTGTCTGCACAACTTGAAAAATATAAAAAGGACTTGTTGGCCTATAAAAAGAATAAAAAAGATTGTGTCGACAATGATTACGACAAACATTTAGTCTACCCCTGGCTCACAGGGGGTGATGTGACTGGACGTCCCTATCGTAGGAGACAGTTTCGCCGCTTTCAACATAACATCCGGGAAACAGATTCTTCGCAAGAAAGAGGGTCATCAGCTAGCGAATTTGAGGAGTCAAAAAACTCCCAGGGGCGCATCCCGGCCGGGGTGCGCACAAGGAATCAAATCGCTCGCGGCAGCGCAACTACACCAGGCGTGGAGGGCAAAACAAAAGGCTACAAAAAGCCTCCCAGAGCAGCAACAAAGAAAAAATAGATGACTCAATCTTCAATTTATCATCCCGGATACTGACTCCCACCGAGAAACGGGTGTTGTCCAAGGGTCTCAACTTTATTCCCACCAATAAGGTGGACCCATTTCAAGTGAAGATTGAACAATTTAAAATTAACCGTCATCTTAAGCTCAAAGAATTTTTCCAGGACAAAGGGGAAACCACTAATCCTGTCAGCAGTATTCCTCCAGCCATCCGCAAGAAGTCAAAATGGTGGACCCCCCGGGCAGACCCATAATCTCTGCCCGGGGGTCATTGTATCAGCCAGTGTCCATTCTGTTGGATAGTTATTTACAGCCGTGTGTCCAAGATCGCATGACTTACCTTAAAGATACCAATACGCTGCTACTTAAATTGGAGGCACTAGGACAAGTGCCCATAGATTGCTTGTTGTGCACAGTGGACGTCGCGAGTCTCTACACGTGTATTCCACACGAGGGGGGACTCGCGGCGGTCCGTGCACTAATAACCAACAATCCGTTATACAAGGGACCAGATATTGAGCTCTTTTTACAGCTTTTAGGGCTCACTTTACAGAGAAACTATTTCATGTCTAACAACAAATTTTTCCTTCAGCGCTGTGGGTGCGCGATGGGGTCCTCAGTGGCCCCGTCGCTGGCCAACAGCTACATGTTCAGGGTAGAACACGAGTTATTGGTGGATGTCCCCGAGATCAGCAGGCATCTTGTGCTATACACCAGGTACATAGATGACCTGCTGATCTTGTGGTCAGGTCCCCAGAGTACGTTAGAACAAGTTTTTGATCAGCACAACGCAACCTCTTCACCCATCAAATTTGTATACAATATCAGCAAAGATCACATCAATTTCCTCGATGTCAGTATTAAATTATCGGAGGGCATCATCTCTACTGGGCTATTCTGTAAACCAACAGACCGCAACAATTTGTTGCGGGCCAACAGTCATCATCCCACCCCACTCAAAGCAGGATTACCTTTCTCGCAAATGCTGCGGGTGCGCAGAATTGTGAGTGATCCCAGTGAACTGGAACCTGCATTGACCACCATGATGCATAAGTTTCAAGAGCGGGGGTACCGTATGGCAGAGTTACTTAGCTCCAAAGAGAGAGTTATGTCCCTCACTAGACAGCAAGCGTTAACTCCTAGTGAGAAAACCAAAGAAGAAAAATTTGTATGGGTTAATGCCTACCATCCCAAAAGTAGGGCCATTAACCGAATGGCCAAAGCCCATTGGCCTATCATCAACACAGATGGGGCACTTAAATCACTCCATAAAAAGAGGTTGATGTGTGCGTACACCCGAGGAAAAAACCTCAAGGATTACCTGGTAAGGAATGATGTAGTGGAGGTGGTACCCACGGCAGCATCCTTCTTAGGTAATCCCAGGAATGGTTGCTTTAAGTGTTGTGGCTGCACTACATGCAGCTACATGGTGACAGGTGATCAGTTTTGTCACCCATTCTCTGGTAAACCTTTTAAAATTCGGCAGCGGGTGACCTGTACTTCTGACTTCGTGGTGTACCTTATAAGTTGTCCGTGTGGTCGACATTACGTCGGCAAAACCACACGGGCATTTAAGGAGAGAGCCGCGGCACACAGGTCCGCCATTAAACATGCATTACTCTCGGGGACCGGGGACCAACCGGTTGCCCGCCACTTTGCGCAGGCCAGACACCCCCTTGCATCCCTTAGGTACAGAATTATAGAGCAAATACCTAAACTAAAAAGAGGAGGGAACAGGGATCTTTTGCTGTGTCGAGCCGAAAGCAGGTGGATCTATCGGCTGGAAACCTTGGCCCCCAGGGGCCTTAATGAGCACGCAGGGCTGTCATATTTTTTATGAATCAGCGCTGCGTCCTTTGGAGAATTCTTATAGATGCTGATGTCATCTGGCATTCTTTATAAATTGCATATATTTACCCCATGCTGTGTCCACCCGAGCTGTGTCGACCAAATATATTTCAAAGGAATATGTGACACCACTGGCAGTAGATGGTCACATTTTCCCACAGGGGTCAGATCGCCTCAGTAAGCGATCACCATGGGCAGCCATGCATGTCCACACTTTTTAATGTTTTTTATATTTTTTACATTCATAATGTACACTGTATATTTTTTTATGTAACATCTTTTTCAGAATTGTACGCTAAAAGTACTCTTATTGTCTAGCCTCGGCTAATGACTCTTCTTGTTTTCCACTTTGTTTAGGTTTTGTTGTATGGGCAGATCTGGATGCCCTTCGCGGCCTCAGCGTCGCTCCGTCATGTGTGACGTCATCATCGAGCGCCATGCGGGACGCCGGGGAGGCGCGCGAACGGCCTGGATCAGCATAAAGGTATGTTTGTCACTAGTGTATTTTGTCTTCTGCACCTTGATAAAGGGACCGAAAGGTCTTGAAACGTTGGGATAATCCCTGCAGTCCGTCTCATTTATTCGAGTGCCGCCGCGCACCACACGCTATCTACAAATACCTTTGGGTATATCCTGTCGGCGGGCACCGGTTTGTTTGCATCCACTGGGTCATCGGAGTGCCGCATCAATCAAATTGCTATATATATATATATATATATATATATATATATATATATATATATATATATATATATATATATATATATAGGTAATCAAAGAAGACTCGTCACTCCAAGGGGATTTTTCAGCCAATATATTAGGGCAAAATGCAAATTACAGGTGCACAGGTACAAATAGCCAACGTTTCAATACATAGGTATTGTTCTCAAGGCGCCATGTGCCCTGTTCAACTAGACAACAACCAAATACAAAGCCCGCACGGCGGCGGGACCACATATATACTCACCAGCTCAGCCCGGGCCAATTCCACACGCCGGCTGCATGACACGTTCCGTCTCCCTCCGTAGAACGGGGCGCCTCCTGCTGACGTCATCGCGTACCCGCTGTTAGGCAACGCTGTGGGACAAGACGCGTCACCGACGTGGGACTAGCCCACCAGTGCTGCAGCCAATGGGAACTGTGTACACGTGCATAATAATGTACACAATACATAACGAACCACAAACAACAATAAACATATAACATATATCAATGACAGTTAGACTGGATGCAGAACGCTGAAGCTGCTGACTAAACAGAATGGAATTTAAAGAAAAATGTTCCAATTGAGTCTGTCATTCAGTCCATGGGGTTTTACAGTATGTAACTTGTGAATCCATTTGGATTCCAGTTTTAAGAGTTGACCATCACGATCACCAGCCCTCAGGGATACAGGTATATGGTCGATCAGAATGAATTTGATATCAGACACTCGGCACCCGGGGTCTGGTGTATATTGGAGGATAGAGTGCCGAATCGCTCCCCCTATCTATATATATATATATATATATATATATATATATATATCCACGAGTCGGACTGGCACTCTCTCCTCAATAATCGATAGCCTCCGTGCCCTTGTAGAAATAGTGTAGGCAGATAGGAAATCCCAGCAAGCAGGACTCCAAACACGGCACTGGAAGGTCTTTGTAAACAAATGGACTTTATGTTCTCAACGTTTCGCGGGATTGAACCGCGTCGTCAGGAGAAACATACAAGACAATGATACACACTCACTACTCACCTTATGTAGAGACCAGCACGCTGCATCCCCCGCCCATGCATCGCAAATCACGGAGACCGTCCGCACCTGTAAGTGGCGCACCAGAATGACATCATGCAACCACATAGCAACCTAGCCCTGTTGTGGTTGCATGATGTCATTCTGGTGCGCCACTTACAGGTGCGGACGGTCTCCGTGATTTGCGATGCATGGGCGGGGGATGCGGCGTGCTGGTCTCTACATAAGGTGAGTAGTGAGTGTGTATTATTGTCTTGTATGTTTCTCCTGATGACGCGGTTCAATCCCGCGAAACGTTGAGAAAATAAAGTCCATTTGTTTACAAAGACCTTCCAGTGCCGTGTTTGGAGTCCTGCTTGCTGGGATTTCCTATCTGCCTATATATATATATATATATATATATATATATATATATATATATATATATATATATATATATATATATATATATATATATATATATATATATATATATATATATATATATATATATATATATATATATATATGCCATTGCACTCTTTGGCTGGAGGGAGTGGGCATATATATCGTCCGATGCTCTCAGTGCTGGCGATACATGATCTGCACTGCAGCCAAAAGTCTGCAGCCACCGCTGGAAGGAAAGTATATCTGCAGCTTCTATTTTCCCTCTTTTCTGTGTCAGTCCCTTGCATATACCAACCTCTTTGCCATTTTCCACCCTATACTAAACCCTTTGCATTTTTTCTATGCCAGCCCCCTGCCTTTTCCAGGCATATATAATTAGTTGAAAGTTATTTACACAAATAGAGACACACCCATGAGCAGACCACCAACCAGAACACTGGTCATGCCTCCCACATTATTAGGTGCTGGTCACCACCCCTATTATTGCGCATAATAGGCCCTTGATAATTTTCAGTTCCAGGCCCATTTAGACCTTAATCTGGCACTGGTTGGAGGAACTTTATAAAAGATAAAATATGAGTGAGAAAAATAAAATAAAATAAAATGAAATACAATATATATATGTAGGTAAAGCGTGGGAATCTTTTTATATATACAAATTTAAAAAAATTCTGTATATCTTAGTATACAAGAAAGTCCATAAATTCTGTAGGGTATTATACAAAAATATATATAGGAGAATATAAAATATAAAGGTATAATGACAGAAAGGTATATAAGGTATTATAATGACAGACAGTGGAGAATTTTTTCGAGAGGAATAATCATAGAATGATACAGAATTTACAGAAACCATTTGAATTCATTTGAAACCATTTTAATCTGGGGGATTTAGACCCCACGGGGCCAATGTTTGTAATTCATAAATTAATTTCATTTCTGTTGTAGCTAGATTAGTTTCAATATTTCTATCCTCTTAATGCCTACAAAGCAACGTATATGGTTGGTGGAACATTGGTATATTTCTTTGAAGTGGTTTGATAAGTGATGGGTTTGAATGCCTTTTGGTTCTTCCTATATAAAAAAGTGTGCATGAAAATTCTATAGCATAGACAATGTTTGATGTTTAACATGTAATAAAATCTTTGCTTTGTACTGTAACATTATTTATAATTATTGATGTTGTTTTTTATTCTTTTACTGGAATTTGTCTACATCCAAAACATAGGCCACAGAGATGAAAACCCTTTGTGCAAATAGTAGATAGTCTATCTTCCAGTAGGGAGCTTTGTACCAAAGTATCCTTTAGATTTCTAGATTTTTTATAGATGAACTTTGGTTTGGATGGTATGAGGGTTTTTAATATTGGGTCCTTTTGTAGGATATGCCAGTTTTTTTTTTTTTTTTTAATTCTCCATTTCTTCTTGATTTCTGTTGAATCTTGTAGTGAATGCTAACTGAAAGTCTGTTTCTTTTTTTGGGAATTCCTTATTTTTTCTTAATGAGTTATTTTCTATCTTTATTCATGATTTATTTTATTGTTTGTGAGAGAGCAGTTTTATCATATCCTTTTTCTATGAAGTTCTTTTTCATGTTGTTTGCCTGTAGGTCAAAGTTCTTACTTTGACTACAGTTACGGCGTACTCTCAAGAATTCCCTTGAGACAAGGTTTGTAGTGCTAACTATTTGTTGGGATATATGTGTTTATGTCTGTCGGTTTATTATAAACTTTTGTATGTACCATATTTTCATCTATATATATTTAATTTGTTATTGTTCAATGTTGTTGTTAAGTTTTTTGTTGATGATTCGTCTCCTTCCCATAATACCAGTCTATGTACTGTATCTCCTCCAAATAATCAATTGAGGCTTCCGCATTTTGTTTTTATAGATGTGATGTTCTTCCCATAAATAAGTTTGCATATGCAGGGGCGAATTTGGTGCCCGTGGCTGTTCCTTTTGTATGCATGAAATATTTACCTTTAAAATAAAAAGTAGTTATTGTGTAAAATAAACAATATGGCTTCCAGGATAAAAAGTTTTCTAGACTGCGTGTAAGTTGATTTTTCCAAGAAGTGAGAGTGCTCTGATACCTTCTGTATGTGTGATGCACATGTACAATGATGTTACATCACCAGTTCCTAAATGTCTTTTTGGATTCCATTCCATATCTTGAAGTAGAGTTACATTACCAGTGTCCTTAAGATAGGAAAGCCTAGAGACAGCTATGCAAAAACTATGAGATTGGCTTATAAGAGAAAATAAACTCTGGTGGGAAGTAGCAAACAAGTAATACCAAAAGTACTATGTATAAAAAAAGTCACCATTTCAGGAAAATAAACAGAAATTTAAAGACGAATGGGAGAAAACCCTTAACTCATGTTTGTTTGCACTAACTAAGTGGTAGAAGAAAGAATTAATGTACTACAAAGATTGATACAACCCTTTCAAAAACTTTATCTCTTCAACTATTAGAAATAGAAATTATTAATGGAATCGATAAATATGCTAGCTAGAAAGAAACAGAGAAAACTTCAAAGAAATTACAATTTCAACAAATACAGAGATCAAAAAGATAAGAAAACTGAAAAGAAGAAAAAAACAAATAACAAAATCAGACAGAAGAAATAAAAAATCTCAATAAGAAAAATACAAGAAGCAACAAACACAAAGATAACAGAAACAATAATATAGAATCATCTGATGGCGCCACGCCACAAAGGGAAAGAAGAGAGAGGAGAGAGGAAAAAAGAAGAGATTAAGACACATTGAAATATAACAGAACTAAAAGAAATTATGAAAACTGACACTAGAACAATAGAAATGAGACAAACATTTACAATAATAGAAGAACCCACAATCCGCAATATTTTAGAAGCTATAGAAACCATCAAGCATACAGAAGATGGGATAATTGAAATGAACAAAATTATAGTCAAAACTATAGATTACAACAAAGGCCAGTTTCAGAAAACTTATAGAAAACCACAAAGATTCATAGAACAATACAGAAGGAGAGATGATAGACGTTATCATCATGAAGAAACCAGAAGAATGATGGGAAATCGACCCCGTTATAGAGATGAATATCATTAAGATAACAGAAATAGGTGACATATGAGAAATCAACATCATTACAGAGAAGATTACGATTACCGACAGAGAAATACATACAGCCAAAAGATTGAATACACGAGAAGATATTCAATGGGTCAATTAAGACAAGAACAAATAAAAACATCAAGATAACAACCATATGATAACCAAAGAGGACGAACAGATCAAAAATAAAAGAACCATCAACTGCCCTGGAACAACCTTTTTAAGATTAAGGAGAAGATCAAGGGAAAGAAAAAGCTTACATCAGGAGGAGATAACTACTCCAAAGGAATTGTTAGAGAAAATAAATCATAAAACAACAATAAAAAATAAAGAACAAAAAAAGAGGCAACAGAGGAGGAAAAACATAAAAAAATACAAGAAGAAGAAAGGATGGAGAGAAGATTAAATGAGAAAGAGACAACACAAAGTGATAAGATGAACGAAGAGAACAAGAAGAATCCAGTACATAATTTGAATGATCGACAATTGACAAATATAGAAGACGTCCTGCAAAATGGTCTAAAATACATATCCACATCAACAACAGACCCTTTCGAAAAATTTATAGACGTGCATAACTTTAATATTAAAATCACTCTAAAAAATTATTTTATCTGAAAGAAAATTAAACCAAGAAAGAAACAATCCCGATAGAAAACAAACCAAATGATGGAGAAAATAAAGAAGAATCCTTAAAGAAGAAGAAAAATTTAAAAAATGTATCCAACCTTTGTGGGAAATTTCATTGACACCTTCAACAAAATTATAAATATAAAAAATAGTCAAAAGAAAAATGTTCAAAACCTCACCAAAGAAGAAAGGGATGGTATCAAAAACCTTTAAAGAGGATAAATCCATTATTATAAAACCATGTGTTAAGGAAGGAGGAATAGCTATCCTAAAGAGAGAGGATTACGTGAATTAAATATCAAGACAACTCAACGACAAAGAAACTTATAAAAAACTAAATCATGATCCGACTAATAAAGTTAAAGAAAACTTCAAGAAACTTCTGGAAAAACATTTAAATTCCAATGGAATAGATAAAGCTGAATATGACTTCATTGCTATTGAAGACTATATAACACCAACCGTATATATCCTCCCTAAAATACACAAAAACACCAATAAACCACAAGGACGGCCCATCAATGCCAGCATGGACTCTATAACATCTAATTTATCCGCAACTATAGCCAAATTACTTCAACCACTAGTAAATGAAAATCCGTCCTATCTTAAGGACACTGGTGATGTATTAACTCTACTTCAAGATATGGAATGGAATTCAAAAATACATTTAGGAACTGGTGATGTGACATCATTGTATACGTGCATAAAACACAGGGCCAGTGCCAGACACCAGAGCGCCCCAGGCGGGTGGGAGGTTGTGGCACTCCGGCGCTCACCTGCTCCCCTGCTCCCCAGGGGGGGGTGCCGGGTATTCGGCTGCTCCACACAGGGGGGGATCCGGGTGTTGCGGCGGCAGACCAGTCGCTCCACATGGGGGTTGGGGGGGGGGTGTCGGTGCTCACCGGCACCCCCGCCGGGTATTCGGCCACTCCAGACAGGTCCCCAGGTGGAAGGCCGGCCGCTACACACAGGGGGGTGCCAGGTATTGTGGCGGCAGGCCGCCACATCGTCCCACGAGGGGGAGTGTGTGTGTGCTTGTCAGGGGCGGGGGGGTGACGGGGGATATGGCCAGTGCCGCTAAGTAACTCCAGGGTTGGGGAGGGGAATGGGTGATGCGGCGCCGGCCCCCTAGTCACTCCACCCTCCAGTGGCCAGCGCCCTAGGCAATTGCCTAGAGCTGCCTAGTGGTGGTGCCGGCCATGATCACATATACAGAAGATATAAGAGCAGTCTCCAACTTCTTGGAAAAATCAACTTTACACACAGTCTAGAAAACTTTTTATCATGGAAATCATAATGTTTATTTTACACAATTACTACTTTTATTTTAATTGTAAATATTTCATACAAACAAAAGGAACAGCCATGGGCACAAAATTTGCCCCTGCATATGCAAACTTATTTATGGCTGCATGGGAAGAACAGCACATCTATAAAAATGAAATGTGGAAGCCTCAATTGATTATTTGGAGGAGATATATAGACGATGTGCTGGTATTATGGGAAGGAGCCGAATTGTGAACAAAAAACTTTGCAACCACATTGAACAATAACAAATTAAATATTGATTTCACTTTTCAAATTAGCCCAAATAAAATAAACTTCCATGATCTAACCATATATATATATATATATGTACAGAGAAAAACCGCACTCCACTTGGTATCCAATTTGTTGGGTGCCAGATCCCATATTCAATTATACATCCAATATTTCCTCATCAGAGAAAAACGACATCTGCACACCAAAAATGCTCATATTTGATTTTTTTAAGCATATATTTGTAAGTCCATTGTTGAACAATACTTAAAAACACATGGCAACATATTGCATAAGGAAAAAAGCAGTGGGTCACTTATCCTTAACGGGCCATCACCATAGTGCCCGTGGAACTCCACGCTGGTCCCAAAACCAATCTGCTCGACAGCCTGTTTCGGTGGGGAACCACCTTTTTCAAGAGCACAAACATAACTGAGCAGTCACCATATAAATAGGGCACTGAGGCCCGCCAAAATCAGTTTAATAGGTCTCACCTGTGGTCTTAAGCTCACTAGACGTCCAAGCCCATGTAGTGTTACAGCTTACATTGCAGTGGAACGCACATCGCGGCACGTGACACGCACGCACTTCCACTTCCTGTGTGCGTCCTGTGGCACCTTCCCCACCTGCCGTTTTTCGCCATGGTGCTTACAAACATGTGGGGCAGAGAGCTCCAGAGCAGGGACCACAATCTGTCGCCCACACCCTGTGCTCAATCTGTGCCATCAGTATGTGTATAGCGGACGGCAGCTGGAACGCAAGGCAGTCGGCCGTGGAATGCACGGCCATCTTGCCTGCTTTATCCATTAGCTGACTCGCAAATGCTGCACCTGAACTTCGGCTGGGCAGGGCTAGATAGAGTATCTGCGTGATTGGCCACAATATTTTAGCATGTACTGCAGGATAAAACATATACCCAAGAAAAAAGAAAGTTTTACAACTTATACCACATAGTAGAGACCTACTACTGTAACCGATCTGGCAGACCCCAGAACCCCAACTTTGAGCAATTAAAGTGAAAAACCAGCCACCATCAAAAAAGTAAATAAATGCAAATAAACAATGTATAAACTGACATCCACCATCTTATAGTATATATGGATGATATAGGTGAAGGTGTCACACAAGAACAGTTCATTAAGATACACAGTCACAAAAAATGGTAGCAAAAACAACAGTATCAGTATAATAATACCCATGCAAGTAATTCCACTTTAGAGGAAAACATTTAAGTTCAGTTCCTCATTTAGACCAGAGGGGTTAAGTGAATTTAAATCATATATAAATTCACTTTCCTTACGTAGGAGAGTGAGGTGACGATCACCTCCCCTTTTAGGGTTCTTTACATGATAAAGGGGCATAAATTTGAAGTCCTTTATAGTATGCCCGGCATCAAAAAAGTGTCTGGCGACCGGTGGTTTAGTTTGGTCACGGATAGTCATGGCTTTTTTGATAGAGGACCGGTGCATGCCGATCCTCTCTTTAAGCATCCTAATTGTTTTGCCGATGTATAAATATGGACAGGGGCAAACAATCACGTACACAATGTACTTGCTCTCACAGGTCATGCGATGTTGTAGCCTGTATTTATAGCTTGTTGAAGGATGCTTAAAATGTTCTCCCAAGATTAGATGTTGGCAATTTACACACCCGCTGCATTTATAAGCTCCGTTCTTCATACTCAACCAGTTGGTATTGTCGGGAGTGTAGCTAATATCAGAATAAGTGATTTCATCCTTCAGGTTACTGCTACGTTTGTATGCGAAGAGTGGATACTCTTGACAAAACTGGCCCATAACTGGGTCAGTCTGCAATATGTGCCAGTGTTTGAGGACTACCTCCCTTAACTTAGGAGATGCAATGGAGAAAGTCGTGGGTAAAATCATCCGACTGACAGTCCTGTCTCGTTTCTCCTGCTCCAAAAGAATGTTCCTGTCCATTTGTAGGCATCGTTTGATCGATTGTTCCACCTCTTCCTTATTGTAGCACCTCTGGAGGAAGTCATTACCCATTTTATTGAGCTCTTGGGGTAATTTGCCCGCATCAGAGGTGATCCTCACAACCCTTAGTAGCTGAGAGTATGGCAATCCACGCTTCAGCGGTAATGGATGGAAACTCTCTGCTCGTAATACAGAGTTAATGTCCGTCTGTTTTTTGTAAACTGAGGTTTCAAAGTTACCATTATTAATACAGACATTAACATCCAAAAAACTAATTTGTGTGGGACTACTTGCATGGGTGAACCTAATGGTGCCAGGTAATTCATTGAGGTATGCCATAAACGAATCCAATTTCTCCGGACCCCCCGTCCACAGAAAAAAAATGTCATCAATAAATCTTACGTATGACAAAATAAACGGTGAAAAAATTCTGTTGTGTAAAAGAAAGAATGTTTCATAATGATGCATAAATAAATTTGCATAGGCCGGGGCCATGTTTGACCCCATGGCCGTCCCTTGTAATTGCAAGTAAAAAGAATTATCAAACAAAAAATATTTTTTATGCAAAATAAATTCAATTAATAACAGAAAAAAATCGACCTGGGGGCCTTTGAAGATTGGATTCATGGTAATCACTCTCCTAATCGCCTCTATGCCTTCTTTGTGGCTGATGTTGGTGTATAAACTGTTGATGTCACAAGTGACTAATAAACAATTCGGAGGTACTGAGTTGAGGTTTTTGATGCGTATCAAAAAGTCTGTGGTATCTTTCAGAATATTGTCAATATTCTGTACCACTGCCTGTAAAAAGAAGTCAACGTACTGAGATAGGTTTTGACACAGGGAGTTCCTAGATGAAATTATTGGTCTCCCCGGTGGTCTATGGAGGGACTTGTGGATCTTGGGCAATATATATAACAATGGGGTGACTGGGTGAGGCTGTTGAAGAAATTCAAAAGTGGCCTCATCAATCCATTCATTAGTCAACCCCATTGTTAAAATGCTCTCAAGTTCCTTGCTGTACCCCGTAGTGGGGTCATATCGTAGGGCTTTATAGCACGTTGAGTCGGACAGCTGACGCTGTACCTCTTCAACGTAGTCATTTCTATTCAGCACAACCACGCCGCCGCCCTTATCGGCCACGCGTATTATTATCTGCTTGTTTGATTTAAGGGATTTGATGGCGTTTCTTTCTTCAGGACTTACTGTCATGAACCTGACTTGTTTCACATTATTTTCTGATGTTCCATGCCTGTCTGTTTCCTAGCTGCTGCTGCAGCTGCTCTGCATTCTCAGTGATTAAAACTCCAGTGAGGCTCCCTGAGTTCAGCACCAGTCACATGATCCAGGTAACTCAAGGCATACTTCCTGGTTCTGTCTGCTGCTGCAGACAATCAAGTAATCACCTGGAGGAATATAAGCCAGCTTCCCAGAGTCCTCCTTGCCTTGAACAAATGTTCTTTCTGCTTCCTGTGTGGTTACCCCTGAGACAGAGAATTCCAAGGCTCCTGGCTATCCAGTCTCCAGCGATACCTTCTCCTAGTGTCCTGCTGCTACTTACCTGGTTCCGTTCATCTCCAGAGACTCCTGCTAATTCCATCACTGCGGTTGAGTTAGCAAGTTATCCCCTGCAGAGGATACCGCTGGCACTGGCTAGCAAATCCCCACTAGCTCCTAGGCTAGACCCCTTGGCTCCCAGGCCAAACTACCTTCAAACCCATCAGTGACTTTTTACCATCACAGTCCTGATCTGTCGACAGGCACTGTCTACCTCACAGTCGACACTCAGCTTCTGCCGTCTATCCCTGACTAACAACATCCGTGTCATCCCTGACGTCCATCAGTTGCTGTATCCAAGTATTGTCACATTATCGCCTATTGTCGACATTGTGTCCACTGTTTTCCAAAGTGCCTCTAGAGACTCTGTGCTTCTGTCGTCTTCTGGTGACTAACAACATCTGTGTCATCTCCGACGTCCACCAGTTGCCGCATTCAAGTATCGTCACACATACACCTGTTGTCGACATCCTGTGTCAACTGTTTTCCAAAGTGCCTCCAGGGACTCCGACATTCTCTCCTGGTTATCGACATCATAGACCAACGACTCCCAGGTCGTCATCTCTGGCTTTCACGCCATCCTGCAGCTCCCAGGCTGCCAACTGTCATCACCGGCTCCCAGGCCATCCCGCAGCTCCCAGGCTGCAAACTACAACCCCGGCTCCCAGGCCATCCCGCAGCTCCCAGGCTGCCAA
Source organism: Crinia signifera (assembly GCF_055691185.1). Classification (NCBI taxonomy): domain Eukaryota; kingdom Metazoa; phylum Chordata; class Amphibia; order Anura; family Myobatrachidae; genus Crinia; species Crinia signifera. Next base: position 21,243,307 of record NC_139226.1, read on the forward strand.
CTACAACCCCGGCTCCCAGGCCATCCCGCAGCTCCCAGGCTGCCAACTACAACCCCGGCTCCCAGGCCGCCTCGCAGCTCCCAGGCTGCCAACTACAACCCCGGCTCCCAGGCCGCCTCGCAGCTCCCAGGCTGCCAACTATCATCCCCGGCTCTCAGGCCGTCTGCAAAGACATTCTCAGCATCCCTGGTTATTCCACTCCTGCCTGAAGCTCCCACGTGTTTCCATCTGCTGTGTGATCCTGTCTTCTCGTGCAGCCCAGGTTACTTACTCAGTGTCCGGTTATCCGTGGGTTCCGTGCCCGTCTCCCCTCGGCTCTCAGGCTGCTTCAGTGATCCCCAGTACCGGCTCTCAAGCCGCTCCAGCGATCCCCAGTGATCTCCAGTGTCGGCTCCCTAGCCGCCCCAGCGATCCCCAGTGATCTCCAGTATCGGCTCCTTAGCCGCTCCAGCGATCCCCAGTGATCTCCAGTATCAGCTCCCTAGCCACCTCAGCGATCCCCAGTGGTCTCCAGCGTCTTCCTGTGTTACCCTCGTGTCATCCCCGGCTTCCAGGCCGCATCTCACGGTACTCAGTTCCCCAATACTGTGTACTCCCTGTTATTCACAATCCTCAGTGTCCTCCGTGTTGCTGTATAGCATTCAGTGCCATCGATCACCATCGATGGTTTAAGTACCCCTCAAAAGACTCTTGTGTTTCAAACCCTGCCAAAGCCACAGGGGAACCTGGGCAGAGGGCCGCGACCTGGTCGGCAGTTGCAGCGAAGTCCATATCCCCTTGCGGGGGTCCCTGGTGAATACCACTGTTGGCTTAGACCCCGCGCCTCTGCTTTAGGTCTCAGCCAATCCTCTGTGTCCCCGGCAGGTCATCCTCTCTCCTCCGTGCATGAGCTCCAGCTATCTCAAACCTCCTTCGTCCTGCTACCCAGCGCCCTCCACTGGTCCACCACGGTCACAGCCGGGAACACAAGGAACCCCGGTGCTGACAGATTGTTCAAGGCCGATGGACTCGGCTCACGACCCAAGTGTGGGACCAGCGGCTCTTCCAGATGTCTTCGCCCGTATGAAGATACAAGAAACCACTCAGCAGTGGATAACGAAGAGTCTCCAGGGAGTATCCACTCGATTGGACACTATACAGCAGTCGTTGACACCTCCTGCGTCGACTGGCCAAAATTTTTTTGCATCACCTGCTGTCTTTTCCTGTTTGGACGATCTCCAGCAATTCCTGTGTACTTCTAGTATATGTTCCAATTCAACTCCGGTTGTTCCAGTTTCCTGTCCCCTGTCACCCATGAATTGTCCACGGATTTCCCAGTTCCCTTGTCAAAGGGATTCTGAGCCTCTGAGTGTTTTTCATAGCTTGTTGGAACAGCTGCAAAGTCTTCTGTCCACTATAATAATGCTAATACCAGAGATTCTTCAGAGTACACAAGTTACCGCAAGAAGTTCTGCTCGACAAACTGCAAGGAAACAATCTTCTGTTATAAACTCCCTCAGAAATAATCCATTCTCTTCCATGCAGTGTGAAGATAAAGTCATTAGATTCTCGCATCCCAAATGCTCGGAAGCTGAACGCCAGCGTCGCAGACAGCTCCACCTATGCTTCTATTGTGGCAGTGCTAGTCACCTTATTAGAGACTGTAACCTCTGTACATCCAGGAAGGGTGACAAGCCTCAATGCCGCAGGCCTCTTATGCATAAGTATTCTGAAACATCTGCTTCCACGTTCTCTGCCTCAGTCATGCATATTCCTAGTTCCAAGTCTGAGAACCAGAAGAGGATGTACAAGTCTCGCATCACTAAAAGGATCTCAGATTCCTTAGTCCCAAGTAAAACATCTGCATCTGTAGCCTCGGATGAGGTATCTGATCCCGTAGCTCGTGCTAGGACATCTGAAGCTACAGTCCAAGGAAGTATATTGAAAATATCAGCCTCCAGTGAGGCATCTGATGCTCTGACCCCAGCAGGGGTATCTGTTTCTCCAGTTCCAGAAATGGCACCCAAGCCATATACTCCAGGTCATCCTTCTTCCAGTGCCATTATGTCTACATCCTGTGTAGTCCAGGTCCAAGATGAACCGTCTGAATGCCCGGATTCAGTCCGTTCCGGTTCCAGCCCGGATTCCGCCTGTCCCAGTATCGAACTTCAGTCCGATCCTCTTAGTAATGAACTTCCCATTGTAAACCCAAAAGGGGGTTTAGGTTCAAATTCTTCAATAGACAGTCTGCTCCCAACGGATGAAGTTGTTACCACAATCCCAGAGACTTCTTCCATCGTCCCAAGTACCTCACCGAAAGATGCTACTGTAAGTAGTTAATCATTATACTTTAAAGATGATTTTGCCCAATTTCGCTGTATTGTCCAAAAAATCCTCGCACAGATGGATTCTGATCCATCAGTAGTCATAACTCCTGTTAACGCAGTTAGACTTTTACTGCTCTCCTTCAAAGGTAAAGCCTTGGAATGGGCTAATCCCCTCATCGAATCTAAGGATCCTATACTTAGTGATCTTCCGGCATTTCTAAAAGCAGTTCAGAGAGAATTCCCTCCAAAACCAGCTCCTTTGGGATCTTTGAAAAGTTCCACCAGGGTCACTAAGAGCTTATCCGCTACAGCACCATCACTTTCCGAACAAGAACAAGTTACAGTATATTGAATCAAAGCATTTCTCAATTAAAAAATTGGAATTCCCCCACTGTATATCAGCAGTCCCAATTTTCTGGTGTATCCAAACTTGAAAAAGACCAGGTTTTCCAGGATCCATATATTAAGAGTCATCATATCTCCAGAACTAAAGATGTTTCTATACCCCATTCTCCTGACTTGAGGTTGGGTGTAGTTTCACTCTGTTCTTCTGCAGGTCCTTTGAGAAATTCTAGTCCCATGGATGTACCAGCTAACATCACTTCTGTCCCTAAAGAGAAGAATACTGATTATTCAGACTCTGCAATCTGTATTGGTTATTCTGCTTTACATTATTTACAGGACTCTCTAACTGATACCTCCAAGAGAAAGGATCATATACGTCCATTAGAATTGGATTCGGATTCCGATTATGACCCAGGTTATGATGAAACTCCCTTCCCGGGAGGTTCTATCCTTCCCGACCATGTTTTTCTCCAGGAAGATACTCCAATAAATTCAGTTTTTGTCGATGATGGATGGTCAACCTGTTCCGAAGATGAAAACTGAGAACATCTGTGAAAAAGCTCAGTTTGGGAGTTCTTTAGCTCTCCTACCTAGTTCATTGGGGTGTTCGGAGTCCACCCCTAAATGGGGGGGTACTGTCATGAACCTGACTTGTTTCACATTATTTTCTGATGTTCCATGCCTGTCTGTTTCCTAGCTGCTGCTGCAGCTGCAGCTGCTCTGCATTCTCAGTGATTAAAACTCCAGTGAGGCTCCGTGAGTTCAGCACCAGTCACATGATCCAGGTAACTCAAGGCATACTTCCTGGTTCTGTCTGCTGCTGCAGACAATCAAGTAATCACCTGGAGGAATATAAGCCAGCTTCCCAGAGTCCTCCTTGCCTTGAACAAATGTTCTTTCTGCTTCCTGTGTGGTTACCCCTGAGACAGAGAATTCCAAGGCTCCTGGCTATCCAGTCTCCAGCGATACCTTCTCCTAGTGTCCTGCTGCTACTTACCTGGTTCCGTTCATCTCCAGAGACTCCTGCTAATTCCATCACTGCGGTTGAGTTAGCAAGTTATCCCCTGCAGAGGATACCGCTGGCACTGGCTAGCAAATCCCCACTAGCTCCTAGGCTAGACCCCTTGGCTCCCAGGCCAAACTACCTTCAAACCCATCAGTGACTTTTTACCATCACAGTCCTGATCTGTCGACAGGCACTGTCTACCTCACAGTCGACACTCAGCTTCTGCCGTCTATCCCTGACTAACAACATCCATGTCATCACTGACGTCCATCAGTTGCTGTATCCAAGTATTGTCACATTATCGCCTATTGTCGACATTGTGTCCACTGTTTTCCAAAGTGCCTCTAGAGACTCTGTGCTTCTGTCGTCTTCTGGTGACTAACAACATCTGTGTCATCTCCGACGTCCACCAGTTGCCGCATTCAAGTATCGTCACACATACACCTGTTGTCGACATCCTGTGTCAACTGTTTTCCAAAGTGCCTCCAGGGACTCCGACATTCTCTCCTGGTTATCGACATCATAGACCAACGACTCCCAGGTCGTCATCTCTGGCTTTCACGCCATCCTGCAGCTCCCAGGCTGCCAACTGTCATCACCGGCTCCCAGGCCATCCCGCAGCTCCCAGGCTGCAAACTACAACCCCGGCTCCCAGGCCATCCCGCAGCTCCCAGGCTGCCAACTACAACCCCGGCTCCCAGGCCATCCCGCAGCTCCCAGGCTGCCAACTACAACCCCGGCTCCCAGGCCGCCTCGCAGCTCCCAGGCTGCCAACTACAACCCCGGCTCCCAGGCCGCCTCGCAGCTCCCAGGCTGCCAACTATCATCCCCGGCTCTCAGGCCGTCTGCAAAGACATTCTCAGCATCCCTGATTATTCCACTCCTGCCTGAAGCTCCCACGTGTTTCCATCTGCTGTGTGATCCTGTCTTCTCGTGCAGCCCAGGTTACTTACTCAGTGTCCGGTTATCCGTGGGTTCCGTGCCCGTCTCCCCTCGGCTCTCAGGCTGCTTCAGTGATCCCCAGTACCGGCTCTCAAGCCGCTCCAGCGATCCCCAGTGATCTCCAGTGTCGGCTCCCTAGCCGCCCCAGCGATCCCCAGTGATCTCCAGTATCGGCTCCTTAGCCGCTCCAGCGATCCCCAGTGATCTCCAGTATCAGCTCCCTAGCCACCTCAGCGATCCCCAGTGGTCTCCAGCGTCTTCCTGTGTTACCCTCGTGTCATCCCCGGCTTCCAGGCCGCATCTCACGGTACTCAGTTCCCCAATACTGTGTACTCCCTGTTATTCACAATCCTCAGTGTCCTCCGTGTTGCTGTATAGGATTCAGTGCCATCGATCACCATCGATGGTTTAAGTACCCCTCAAAAGACTCTTGTGTTTCAAACCCTGCCAAAGCCACAGGGGAACCTGGGCAGAGGGCCGCGACCTGGTCGGCAGTTGCAGCGAAGTCCATATCCCCTTGCGGGGGTCCCTGGTGAATACCACTGTTGGCTTAGACCCCGCGCCTCTGCTTTAGGTCTCAGCCAATCCTCTGTGTCCCCGGCAGGTCATCCTCTCTCCTCCGTGCATGAGCTCCAGCTATCTCAAACCTCCTTCGTCCTGCTACCCAGCGCCCTCCACTGGTCCACCACGGTCACAGCCGGGAACACAAGGAACCCCGGTGCTGACAGATTGTTCAAGGCCGATGGACTCGGCTCACGACCCAAGTGTGGGACCAGCGGCTCTTCCAGATGTCTTCGCCCGTATGAAGATACAAGAAACCACTCAGCAGTGGATAACGAAGAGTCTCCAGGGAGTATCCACTCGATTGGACACTATACAGCAGTCGTTGACACCTCCTGCGTCGACTGGCCAAAATTTTTTTGCATCACCTGCTGTCTTTTCCTGTTTGGACGATCTCCAGCAATTCCTGTGTACTTCTAGTATATGTTCCAATTCAACTCCGGTTGTTCCAGTTTCCTGTCCCCTGTCACCCATGAATTGTCCACGGATTTCCCAGTTCCCTTGTCAAAGGGATTCTGAGCCTCTGAGTGTTTTTCATAGCTTGTTGGAACAGCTGCAAAGTCTTCTGTCCACTATAATAATGCTAATACCAGAGATTCTTCAGAGTACACAAGTTACCGCAAGAAGTTCTGCTCGACAAACTGCAAGGAAACAATCTTCTGTTATAAACTCCCTCAGAAATAATCCATTCTCTTCCATGCAGTGTGAAGATAAAGTCATTAGATTCTCGCATCCCAAATGCTCGGAAGCTGAACGCCAGCGTCGCAGACAGCTCCACCTATGCTTCTATTGTGGCAGTGCTAGTCACCTTATTAGAGACTGTAACCTCTGTACATCCAGGAAGGGTGACAAGCCTCAATGCCGCAGGCCTCTTATGCATAAGTATTCTGAAACATCTGCTTCCACGTTCTCTGCCTCAGTCATGCATATTCCTAGTTCCAAGTCTGAGAACCAGAAGAGGATGTACAAGTCTCGCATCACTAAAAGGATCTCAGATTCCTTAGTCCCAAGTAAAACATCTGCATCTGTAGCCTCGGATGAGGTATCTGATCCCGTAGCTCGTGCTAGGACATCTGAAGCTACAGTCCAAGGAAGTATATTGAAAATATCAGCCTCCAGTGAGGCATCTGATGCTCTGACCCCAGCAGGGGTATCTGTTTCTCCAGTTCCAGAAATGGCACCCAAGCCATATACTCCAGGTCATCCTTCTTCCAGTGCCATTATGTCTACATCCTGTGTAGTCCAGGTCCAAGATGAACCGTCTGAATGCCCGGATTCAGTCCGTTCCGGTTCCAGCCCGGATTCCGCCTGTCCCAGTATCGAACTTCAGTCCGATCCTCTTAGTAATGAACTTCCCATTGTAAACCCAAAAGGGGGTTTAGGTTCAAATTCTTCAATAGACAGTCTGCTCCCAACGGATGAAGTTGTTACCACAATCCCAGAGACTTCTTCCATCGTCCCAAGTACCTCACCGAAAGATGCTACTGTAAGTAGTTAATCATTATACTTTAAAGATGATTTTGCCCAATTTCGCTGTATTGTCCAAAAAATCCTCGCACAGATGGATTCTGATCCATCAGTAGTCATAACTCCTGTTAACGCAGTTAGACTTTTACTGCTCTCCTTCAAAGGTAAAGCCTTGGAATGGGCTAATCCCCTCATCGAATCTAAGGATCCTATACTTAGTGATCTTCCGGCATTTCTAAAAGCAGTTCAGAGAGAATTCCCTCCAAAACCAGCTCCTTTGGGATCTTTGAAAAGTTCCACCAGGGTCACTAAGAGCTTATCCGCTACAGCACCATCACTTTCCGAACAAGAACAAGTTACAGTATATTGAATCAAAGCATTTCTCAATTAAAAAATTGGAATTCCCCCACTGTATATCAGCAGTCCCAATTTTCTGGTGTATCCAAACTTGAAAAAGACCAGGTTTTCCAGGATCCATATATTAAGAGTCATCATATCTCCAGAACTAAAGATGTTTCTATACCCCATTCTCCTGACTTGAGGTTGGGTGTAGTTTCACTCTGTTCTTCTGCAGGTCCTTTGAGAAATTCTAGTCCCATGGATGTACCAGCTAACATCACTTCTGTCCCTAAAGAGAAGAATACTGATTATTCAGACTCTGCAATCTGTATTGGTTATTCTGCTTTACATTATTTACAGGACTCTCTAACTGATACCTCCAAGAGAAAGGATCATATACGTCCATTAGAATTGGACTCGGATTCCGATTATGACCCAGGTTATGATGAAACTCCCTTCCCGGGAGGTTCTATCCTTCCCGACCATGTTTTTCTCCAGGAAGATACTCCAATAAATTCAGTTTTTGTCGATGATGGATGGTCAACCTGTTCCGAAGATGAAAACTGAGAACATCTGTGAAAAAGCTCAGTTTGGGAGTTCTTTAGCTCTCCTACCTAGTTCATTGGGGTGTTCGGAGTCCACCCCTAAATGGGGGGGTACTGTCATGAACCTGACTTGTTTCACATTATTTTCTGATGTTCCATGCCTGTCTGTTTCCTAGCTGCTGCTGCAGCTGCAGCTGCTCTGCATTCTCAGTGATTAAAACTCCAGTGAGGCTCCCTGAGTTCAGCACCAGTCACATGATCCAGGTAACTCAAGGCATACTTCCTGGTTCTGTCTGCTGCTGCAGACAATCAAGTAATCACCTGGAGGAATATAAGCCAGCTTCCCAGAGTCCTCCTTGCCTTGAACAAATGTTCTTTCTGCTTCCTGTGTGGTTACCCCTGAGACAGAGAATTCCAAGGCTCCTGGCTATCCAGTCTCCAGCGATACCTTCTCCTAGTGTCCTGCTGCTACTTACCTGGTTCCGTTCATCTCCAGAGACTCCTGCTAATTCCATCACTGCGGTTGAGTTAGCAAGTTATCCCCTGCAGAGGATACCGCTGGCACTGGCTAGCAAATCCCCACTAGCTCCTAGGCTAGACCCCTTGGCTCCCAGGCCAAACTACCTTCAAACCCATCAGTGACTTTTTACCATCACAGTCCTGATCTGTCGACAGGCACTGTCTACCTCACAGTCGACACTCAGCTTCTGCCGTCTATCCCTGACTAACAACATCCGTGTCATCCCTGACGTCCATCAGTTGCTGTATCCAAGTATTGTCACATTATCGCCTATTGTCGACATTGTGTCCACTGTTTTCCAAAGTGCCTCTAGAGACTCTGTGCTTCTGTCGTCTTCTGGTGACTAACAACATCTGTGTCATCTCCGACGTCCACCAGTTGCCGCATTCAAGTATCGTCACACATACACCTGTTGTCGACATCCTGTGTCAACTGTTTTCCAAAGTGCCTCCAGGGACTCCGACATTCTCTCCTGGTTATCGACATCATAGACCAACGACTCCCAGGTCGTCATCTCTGGCTTTCACGCCATCCTGCAGCTCCCAGGCTGCCAACTGTCATCACCGGCTCCCAGGCCATCCCGCAGCTCCCAGGCTGCAAACTACAACCCCGGCTCCCAGGCCATCCCGCAGCTCCCAGGCTGCCAACTACAACCCCGGCTCCCAGGCCATCCCGCAGCTCCCAGGCTGCCAACTACAACCCCGGCTCCCAGGCCGCCTCGCAGCTCCCAGGCTGCCAACTACAACCCCGGCTCCCAGGCCGCCTCGCAGCTCCCAGGCTGCCAACTATCATCCCCGGCTCTCAGGCCATCTGCAAAGACATTCTCAGCATCCCTGGTTATTCCACTCCTGCCTGAAGCTCCCACGTGTTTCCATCTGCTGTGTGATCCTGTCTTCTCGTGCAGCCCAGGTTACTTACTCAGTGTCCGGTTATCCGTGGGTTCCGTGCCCGTCTCCCCTCGGCTCTCAGGCTGCTTCAGTGATCCCCAGTACCGGCTCTCAAGCCGCTCCAGCGATCCCCAGTGATCTCCAGTGTCGGCTCCCTAGCCGCCCCAGCGATCCCCAGTGATCTCCAGTATCGGCTCCTTAGCCGCTCCAGCGATCCCCAGTGATCTCCAGTATCAGCTCCCTAGCCACCTCAGCGATCCCCAGTGGTCTCCAGCGTCTTCCTGTGTTACCCTCGTGTCATCCCCGGCTTCCAGGCCGCATCTCACGGTACTCAGTTCCCCAATACTGTGTACTCCCTGTTATTCACAATCCTCAGTGTCCTCCGTGTTGCTGTATAGCATTCAGTGCCATCGATCACCATCGATGGTTTAAGTACCCCTCAAAAGACTCTTGTGTTTCAAACCCTGCCAAAGCCACAGGGGAACCTGGGCAGAGGGCCGCGACCTGGTCGGCAGTTGCAGCGAAGTCCATATCCCCTTGCGGGGGTCCCTGGTGAATACCACTGTTGGCTTAGACCCCGCGCCTCTGCTTTAGGTCTCAGCCAATCCTCTGTGTCCCCGGCAGGTCATCCTCTCTCCTCCGTGCATGAGCTCCAGCTATCTCAAACCTCCTTCGTCCTGCTACCCAGCGCCCTCCACTGGTCCACCACGGTCACAGCCGGGAACACAAGGAACCCCGGTGCTGACAGATTGTTCAAGGCCGATGGACTCGGCTCACGACCCAAGTGTGGGACCAGCGGCTCTTCCAGATGTCTTCGCCCATATGAAGATACAAGAAACCACTCAGCAGTGGATAACGAAGAGTCTCCAGGGAGTATCCACTCGATTGGACACTATACAGCAGTCGTTGACACCTCCTGCGTCGACTGGCCAAAATTTTTTTGCATCACCTGCTGTCTTTTCCTGTTTGGACGATCTCCAGCAATTCCTGCGTACTTCTAGTATATGTTCCAATTCAACTCCGGTTGTTCCAGTTTCCTGTCCCCTGTCACCCATGAATTGTCCACGGATTTCCCAGTTCCCTTGTCAAAGGGATTCTGAGCCTCTGAGTGTTTTTCATAGCTTGTTGGAACAGCTGCAAAGTCTTCTGTCCACTATAATAATGCTAATACCAGAGATTCTTCAGAGTACACAAGTTACCGCAAGAAGTTCTGCTCGACAAACTGCAAGGAAACAATCTTCTGTTATAAACTCCCTCAGAAATAATCCATTCTCTTCCATGCAGTGTGAAGATAAAGTCATTAGATTCTCGCATCCCAAATGCTCGGAAGCTGAACGCCAGCGTCGCAGACAGCTCCACCTATGCTTCTATTGTGGCAGTGCTAGTCACCTTATTAGAGACTGTAACCTCTGTACATCCAGGAAGGGTGACAAGCCTCAATGCCGCAGGCCTCTTATGCATAAGTATTCTGAAACATCTGCTTCCACGTTCTCTGCCTCAGTCACGCATATTCCTAGTTCCAAGTCTGAGAACCAGAAGAGGATGTACAAGTCTCGCATCACTAAAAGGATCTCAGATTCCTTAGTCCCAAGTAAAACATCTGCATCTGTAGCCTCGGATGAGGTATCTGATCCCGTAGCTCGTGCTAGGACATCTGAAGCTACAGTCCAAGGAAGTATATTGAAAATATCAGCCTCCAGTGAGGCATCTGATGCTCTGACCCCAGCAGGGGTATCTGTTTCTCCAGTTCCAGAAATGGCACCCAAGCCATATACTCCAGGTCATCCTTCTTCCAGTGCCATTATGTCTACATCCTGTGTAGTCCAGGTCCAAGATGAACCGTCTGAATGCCCGGATTCAGTCCGTTCCGGTTCCAGCCCGGATTCCGCCTGTCCCAGTATCGAACTTCAGTCCGATCCTCTTAGTAATGAACTTCCCATTGTAAACCCAAAAGGGGGTTTAGGTTCAAATTCTTCAATAGACAGTCTGCTCCCAACGGATGAAGTTGTTACCACAATCCCAGAGACTTCTTCCATCGTCCCAAGTACCTCACCGAAAGATGCTACTGTAAGTAGTTCATCATTATACTTTAAAGATGATTTTGCCCAATTTCGCTGTATTGTCCAAAAAATCCTCGCACAGATGGATTCTGATCCATCAGTAGTCATAACTCCTGTTAACGCAGTTAGACTTTTACTGCTCTCCTTCAAAGGTAAAGCCTTGGAATGGGCTAATCCCCTCATCGAATCTAAGGATCCTATACTTAGTGATCTTCCGGCATTTCTAAAAGCAGTTCAGAGAGAATTCCCTCCAAAACCAGCTCCTTTGGGATCTTTGAAAAGTTCCACCAGGGTCACTAAGAGCTTATCCGCTACAGCACCATCACTTTCCGAACAAGAACAAGTTATATTGAATCAAAGCATTTCTCAATTAAAAAATTGGAATTCCCCCACTGTATATCAGCAGTCCCAATTTTCTGGTGTATCCAAACTTGAAAAAGACCAGGTTTTCCAGGATCCATATATTAAGAGTCATCATATCTCCAGAACTAAAGATGTTTCTATACCCCATTCTCCTGACTTGAGGTTGGGTGTAGTTTCACTCTGTTCTTCTGCAGGTCCTTTGAGAAATTCTAGTCCCATGGATGTACCAGCTAACATCACTTCTGTCCCTAAAGAGAAGAATACTGATTATTCAGACTCTGCAATCTGTATTGGTTATTCTGCTTTACATTATTTACAGGACTCTCTAACTGATACCTCCAAGAGAAAGGATCATATACGTCCATTAGAATTGGACTCGGATTCCGATTATGACCCAGGTTATGATGAAACTCCCTTCCCGGGAGGTTCTATCCTTCCCGACCATGTTTTTCTCCAGGAAGATACTCCAATAAATTCAGTTTTTGTCGATGATGGATGGTCAACCTGTTCCGAAGATGAAAACTGAGAACATCTGTGAAAAAGCTAAGTTTGGGAGTTCTTTAGCTCTCCTACCTAGTTCATTGGGGTGTTCAGAGTCCACCCCTAAATGGGGGGGTACTGTCATGAACCTGACTTGTTTCACATTATTTTCTGATGTTCCATGCCTGTCTGTTTCCTAGCTGCTGCTGCAGCTGCAGCTGCTCTGCATTCTCAGTGATTAAAACTCCAGTGAGGCTCCCTGAGTTCAGCACCAGTCACATGATCCAGGTAACTCAAGGCATACTTCCTGGTTCTGTCTGCTGCTGCAGACAATCAAGTAATCACCTGGAGGAATATAAGCCAGCTTCCCAGAGTCCTCCTTGCCTTGAACAAATGTTCTTTCTGCTTCCTGTGTGGTTACCCCTGAGACAGAGAATTCCAAGGCTCCTGGCTATCCAGTCTCCAGCGATACCTTCTCCTAGTGTCCTGCTGCTACTTACCTGGTTCCGTTCATCTCCAGAGACTCCTGCTAATTCCATCACTGCGGTTGAGTTAGCAAGTTATCCCCTGCAGAGGATACCGCTGGCACTGGCTAGCAAATCCCCACTAGCTCCTAGGCTAGACCCCTTGGCTCCCAGGCCAAACTACCTTCAAACCCATCAGTGACTTTTTACCATCACAGTCCTGATCTGTCGACAGGCACTGTCTACCTCACAGTCGACACTCAGCTTCTGCCGTCTATCCCTGACTAACAACATCCGTGTCATCCCTGACGTCCATCAGTTGCTGTATCCAAGTATTGTCACATTATCGCCTATTGTCGACATTGTGTCCACTGTTTTCCAAAGTGCCTCTAGAGACTCTGTGCTTCTGTCGTCTTCTGGTGACTAACAACATCTGTGTCATCTCCGACGTCCACCAGTTGCCGCATTCAAGTATCGTCACACATACACCTGTTGTCGACATCCTGTGTCAACTGTTTTCCAAAGTGCCTCCAGGGACTCCGACATTCTCTCCTGGTTATCGACATCATAGACCAACGACTCCCAGGTCGTCATCTCTGGCTTTCACGCCATCCTGCAGCTCCCAGGCTGCCAACTGTCATCACCGGCTCCCAGGCCATCCCGCAGCTCCCAGGCTGCAAACTACAACCCCGGCTCCCAGGCCATCCCGCAGCTCCCAGGCTGCCAACTACAACCCCGGCTCCCAGGCCATCCCGCAGCTCCCAGGCTGCCAACTACAACCCCGGCTCCCAGGCCGCCTCGCAGCTCCCAGGCTGCCAACTACAACCCCGGCTCCCAGGCCGCCTCGCAGCTCCCAGGCTGCCAACTATCATCCCCGGCTCTCAGGCCGTCTGCAAAGACATTCTCAGCATCCCTGGTTATTCCACTCCTGCCTGAAGCTCCCACGTGTTTCCATCTGCTGTGTGATCCTGTCTTCTCGTGCAGCCCAGGTTACTTACTCAGTGTCCGGTTATCCGTGGGTTCCGTGCCCGTCTCCCCTCGGCTCTCAGGCTGCTTCAGTGATCCCCAGTACCGGCTCTCAAGCCGCTCCAGCGATCCCCAGTGATCTCCAGTGTCGGCTCCCTAGCCGCCCCAGCGATCCCCAGTGATCTCCAGTATCGGCTCCTTAGCCGCTCCAGCGATCCCCAGTGATCTCCAGTATCAGCTCCCTAGCCACCTCAGCGATCCCCAGTGGTCTCCAGCGTCTTCCTGTGTTACCCTCGTGTCATCCCCGGCTTCCAGGCCGCATCTCACGGTACTCAGTTCCCCAATACTGTGTACTCCCTGTTATTCACAATCCTCAGTGTCCTCCGTGTTGCTGTATAGCATTCAGTGCCATCGATCACCATCGATGGTTTAAGTACCCCTCAAAAGACTCTTGTGTTTCAAACCCTGCCAAAGCCACAGGGGAACCTGGGCAGAGGGCCGCGACCTGGTCGGCAGTTGCAGCGAAGTCCATATCCCCTTGCGGGGGTCCCTGGTGAATACCACTGTTGGCTTAGACCCCGCGCCTCTGCTTTAGGTCTCAGCCAATCCTCTGTGTCCCCGGCAGGTCATCCTCTCTCCTCCGTGCATGAGCTCCAGCTATCTCAAACCTCCTTCGTCCTGCTACCCAGCGCCCTCCACTGGTCCACCACGGTCACAGCCGGGAACACAAGGAACCCCGGTGCTGACAGATTGTTCAAGGCCGATGGACTCGGCTCACGACCCAAGTGTGGGACCAGCGGCTCTTCCAGATGTCTTCGCCCGTATGAAGATACAAGAAACCACTCAGCAGTGGATAACGAAGAGTCTCCAGGGAGTATCCACTCGATTGGACACTATACAGCAGTCGTTGACACCTCCTGCGTCGACTGGCCAAAATTTTTTTGCATCACCTGCTGTCTTTTCCTGTTTGGACGATCTCCAGCAATTCCTGCGTACTTCTAGTATATGTTCCAATTCAACTCCGGTTGTTCCAGTTTCCTGTCCCCTGTCACCCATGAATTGTCCACGGATTTCCCAGTTCCCTTGTCAAAGGGATTCTGAGCCTCTGAGTGTTTTTCATAGCTTGTTGGAACAGCTGCAAAGTCTTCTGTCCACTATAATAATGCTAATACCAGAGATTCTTCAGAGTACACAAGTTACCGCAAGAAGTTCTGCTCGACAAACTGCAAGGAAACAATCTTCTGTTATAAACTCCCTCAGAAATAATCCATTCTCTTCCATGCAGTGTGAAGATAAAGTCATTAGATTCTCGCATCCCAAATGCTCGGAAGCTGAACGCCAGCGTCGCAGACAGCTCCACCTATGCTTCTATTGTGGCAGTGCTAGTCACCTTATTAGAGACTGTAACCTCTGTACATCCAGGAAGGGTGACAAGCCTCAATGCCGCAGGCCTCTTATGCATAAGTATTCTGAAACATCTGCTTCCACGTTCTCTGCCTCAGTCACGCATATTCCTAGTTCCAAGTCTGAGAACCAGAAGAGGATGTACAAGTCTCGCATCACTAAAAGGATCTCAGATTCCTTAGTCCCAAGTAAAACATCTGCATCTGTAGCCTCGGATGAGGTATCTGATCCCGTAGCTCGTGTTAGGACATCTGAAGCTACAGTCCAAGGAAGTATATTGAAAATATCAGCCTCCATTGAGGCATCTGATGCTCTGACCCCAGCAGGGGTATCTGTTTCTCCAGTTCCAGAAATGGCACCCAAGCCATATACTCCAGGTCATCCTTCTTCCAGTGCCATTATGTCTACATCCTGTGTAGTCCAGGTCCAAGATGAACCGTCTGAATGCCCGGATTCAGTCCGTTCCGGTTCCAGCCCGGATTCCGCCTGTCCCAGTATCGAACTTCAGTCCGATCCTCTTAGTAATGAACTTCCCATTGTAAACCCAAAAGGGGGTTTAGGTTCAAATTCTTCAATAGACAGTCTGCTCCCAACGGATGAAGTTGTTACCACAATCCCAGAGACTTCTTCCATCGTCCCAAGTACCTCACCGAAAGATGCTACTGTAAGTAGTTCATCATTATACTTTAAAGATGATTTTGCCCAATTTCGCTGTATTGTCCAAAAAATCCTCGCACAGATGGATTCTGATCCATCAGTAGTCATAACTCCTGTTAACGCAGTTAGACTTTTACTGCTCTCCTTCAAAGGTAAAGCCTTGGAATGGGCTAATCCCCTCATCGAATCTAAGGATCCTATACTTAGTGATCTTCCGGCATTTCTAAAAGCAGTTCAGAGAGAATTCCCTCCAAAACCAGCTCCTTTGGGATCTTTGAAAAGTTCCACCAGGGTCACTAAGAGCTTATCCGCTACAGCACCATCACTTTCCGAACAAGAACAAGTTATATTGAATCAAAGCATTTCTCAATTAAAAAATTGGAATTCCCCCACTGTATATCAGCAGTCCCAATTTTCTGGTGTATCCAAACTTGAAAAAGACCAGGTTTTCCAGGATCCATATATTAAGAGTCATCATATCTCCAGAACTAAAGATGTTTCTATACCCCATTCTCCTGACTTGAGGTTGGGTGTAGTTTCACTCTGTTCTTCTGCAGGTCCTTTGAGAAATTCTAGTCCCATGGATGTACCAGCTAACATCACTTCTGTCCCTAAAGAGAAGAATACTGATTATTCAGACTCTGCAATCTGTATTGGTTATTCTGCTTTACATTATTTACAGGACTCTCTAACTGATACCTCCAAGAGAAAGGATCATATACGTCCATTAGAATTGGACTCGGATTCCGATTATGACCCAGGTTATGATGAAACTCCCTTCCCGGGAGGTTCTATCCTTCCCGACCATGTTTTTCTCCAGGAAGATACTCCAATAAATTCAGTTTTTGTCGATGATGGATGGTCAACCTGTTCCGAAGATGAAAACTGAGAACATCTGTGAAAAAGCTCAGTTTGGGAGTTCTTTAGCTCTCCTACCTAGTTCATTGGGGTGTTCAGAGTCCACCCCTAAATGGGGGGGTACTGTCATGAACCTGACTTGTTTCACATTATTTTCTGATGTTCCATGCCTGTCTGTTTCCTAGCTGCTGCTGCAGCTGCAGCTGCTCTGCATTCTCAGTGATTAAAACTCCAGTGAGGCTCCCTGAGTTCAGCACCAGTCACATGATCCAGGTAACTCAAGGCATACTTCCTGGTTCTGTCTGCTGCTGCAGACAATCAAGTAATCACCTGGAGGAATATAAGCCAGCTTCCCAGAGTCCTCCTTGCCTTGAACAAATGTTCTTTCTGCTTCCTGTGTGGTTACCCCTGAGACAGAGAATTCCAAGGCTCCTGGCTATCCAGTCTCCAGCGATACCTTCTCCTAGTGTCCTGCTGCTACTTACCTGGTTCCGTTCATCTCCAGAGACTCCTGCTAATTCCATCACTGCGGTTGAGTTAGCAAGTTATCCCCTGCAGAGGATACCGCTGGCACTGGCTAGCAAATCCCCACTAGCTCCTAGGCTAGACCCCTTGGCTCCCAGGCCAAACTACCTTCAAACCCATCAGTGACTTTTTACCATCACAGTCCTGATCTGTCGACAGGCACTGTCTACCTCACAGTCGACACTCAGCTTCTGCCGTCTATCCCTGACTAACAACATCCGTGTCATCCCTGACGTCCATCAGTTGCTGTATCCAAGTATTGTCACATTATCGCCTATTGTCGACATTGTGTCCACTGTTTTCCAAAGTGCCTCTAGAGACTCTGTGCTTCTGTCGTCTTCTGGTGACTAACAACATCTGTGTCATCTCCGACGTCCACCAGTTGCCGCATTCAAGTATCGTCACACATACACCTGTTGTCGACATCCTGTGTCAACTGTTTTCCAAAGTGCCTCCAGGGACTCCGACATTCTCTCCTGGTTATCGACATCATAGACCAACGACTCCCAGGTCGTCATCTCTGGCTTTCACGCCATCCTGCAGCTCCCAGGCTGCCAACTGTCATCACCGGCTCCCAGGCCATCCCGCAGCTCCCAGGCTGCAAACTACAACCCCGGCTCCCAGGCCATCCCGCAGCTCCCAGGCTGCCAACTACAACCCCGGCTCCCAGGCCATCCCGCAGCTCCCAGGCTGCCAACTACAACCCCGGCTCCCAGGCCGCCTCGCAGCTCCCAGGCTGCCAACTACAACCCCGGCTCCCAGGCCGCCTCGCAGCTCCCAGGCTGCCAACTATCATCCCCGGCTCTCAGGCCGTCTGCAAAGACATTCTCAGCATCCCTGGTTATTCCACTCCTGCCTGAAGCTCCCACGTGTTTCCATCTGCTGTGTGATCCTGTCTTCTCGTGCAGCCCAGGTTACTTACTCAGTGTCCGGTTATCCGTGGGTTCCGTGCCCGTCTCCCCTCGGCTCTCAGGCTGCTTCAGTGATCCCCAGTACCGGCTCTCAAGCCGCTCCAGCGATCCCCAGTGATCTCCAGTGTCGGCTCCCTAGCCGCCCCAGCGATCCCCAGTGATCTCCAGTATCGGCTCCTTAGCCGCTCCAGCGATCCCCAGTGATCTCCAGTATCAGCTCCCTAGCCACCTCAGCGATCCCCAGTGGTCTCCAGCGTCTTCCTGTGTTACCCTCGTGTCATCCCCGGCTTCCAGGCCGCATCTCACGGTACTCAGTTCCCCAATACTGTGTACTCCCTGTTATTCACAATCCTCAGTGTCCTCCGTGTTGCTGTATAGCATTCAGTGCCATCGATCACCATCGATGGTTTAAGTACCCCTCAAAAGACTCTTGTGTTTCAAACCCTGCCAAAGCCACAGGGGAACCTGGGCAGAGGGCCGCGACCTGGTCGGCAGTTGCAGCGAAGTCCATATCCCCTTGCGGGGGTCCCTGGTGAATACCACTGTTGGCTTAGACCCCGCGCCTCTGCTTTAGGTCTCAGCCAATCCTCTGTGTCCCCGGCAGGTCATCCTCTCTCCTCCGTGCATGAGCTCCAGCTATCTCAAACCTCCTTCGTCCTGCTACCCAGCGCCCTCCACTGGTCCACCACGGTCACAGCCGGGAACACAAGGAACCCCGGTGCTGACAGATTGTTCAAGGCCGATGGACTCGGCTCACGACCCAAGTGTGGGACCAGCGGCTCTTCCAGATGTCTTCGCCCGTATGAAGATACAAGAAACCACTCAGCAGTGGATAACGAAGAGTCTCCAGGGAGTATCCACTCGATTGGACACTATACAGCAGTCGTTGACACCTCCTGCGTCGACTGGCCAAAATTTTTTTGCATCACCTGCTGTCTTTTCCTGTTTGGACGATCTCCAGCAATTCCTGCGTACTTCTAGTATATGTTCCAATTCAACTCCGGTTGTTCCAGTTTCCTGTCCCCTGTCACCCATGAATTGTCCACGGATTTCCCAGTTCCCTTGTCAAAGGGATTCTGAGCCTCTGAGTGTTTTTCATAGCTTGTTGGAACAGCTGCAAAGTCTTCTGTCCACTATAATAATGCTAATACCAGAGATTCTTCAGAGTACACAAGTTACCGCAAGAAGTTCTGCTCGACAAACTGCAAGGAAACAATCTTCTGTTATAAACTCCCTCAGAAATAATCCATTCTCTTCCATGCAGTGTGAAGATAAAGTCATTAGATTCTCGCATCCCAAATGCTCGGAAGCTGAACGCCAGCGTCGCAGACAGCTCCACCTATGCTTCTATTGTGGCAGTGCTAGTCACCTTATTAGAGACTGTAACCTCTGTACATCCAGGAAGGGTGACAAGCCTCAATGCCGCAGGCCTCTTATGCATAAGTATTCTGAAACATCTGCTTCCACGTTCTCTGCCTCAGTCACGCATATTCCTAGTTCCAAGTCTGAGAACCAGAAGAGGATGTACAAGTCTCGCATCACTAAAAGGATCTCAGATTCCTTAGTCCCAAGTAAAACATCTGCATCTGTAGCCTCGGATGAGGTATCTGATCCCGTAGCTCGTGTTAGGACATCTGAAGCTACAGTCCAAGGAAGTATATTGAAAATATCAGCCTCCATTGAGGCATCTGATGCTCTGACCCCAGCAGGGGTATCTGTTTCTCCAGTTCCAGAAATGGCACCCAAGCCATATACTCCAGGTCATCCTTCTTCCAGTGCCATTATGTCTACATCCTGTGTAGTCCAGGTCCAAGATGAACCGTCTGAATGCCCGGATTCAGTCCGTTCCGGTTCCAGCCCGGATTCCGCCTGTCCCAGTATCGAACTTCAGTCCGATCCTCTTAGTAATGAACTTCCCATTGTAAACCCAAAAGGGGGTTTAGGTTCAAATTCTTCAATAGACAGTCTGCTCCCAACGGATGAAGTTGTTACCACAATCCCAGAGACTTCTTCCATCGTCCCAAGTACCTCACCGAAAGATGCTACTGTAAGTAGTTCATCATTATACTTTAAAGATGATTTTGCCCAATTTCGCTGTATTGTCCAAAAAATCCTCGCACAGATGGATTCTGATCCATCAGTAGTCATAACTCCTGTTAACGCAGTTAGACTTTTACTGCTCTCCTTCAAAGGTAAAGCCTTGGAATGGGCTAATCCCCTCATCGAATCTAAGGATCCTATACTTAGTGATCTTCCGGCATTTCTAAAAGCAGTTCAGAGAGAATTCCCTCCAAAACCAGCTCCTTTGGGATCTTTGAAAAGTTCCACCAGGGTCACTAAGAGCTTATCCGCTACAGCACCATCACTTTCCGAACAAGAACAAGTTATATTGAATCAAAGCATTTCTCAATTAAAAAATTGGAATTCCCCCACTGTATATCAGCAGTCCCAATTTTCTGGTGTATCCAAACTTGAAAAAGACCAGGTTTTCCAGGATCCATATATTAAGAGTCATCATATCTCCAGAACTAAAGATGTTTCTATACCCCATTCTCCTGACTTGAGGTTGGGTGTAGTTTCACTCTGTTCTTCTGCAGGTCCTTTGAGAAATTCTAGTCCCATGGATGTACCAGCTAACATCACTTCTGTCCCTAAAGAGAAGAATACTGATTATTCAGACTCTGCAATCTGTATTGGTTATTCTGCTTTACATTATTTACAGGACTCTCTAACTGATACCTCCAAGAGAAAGGATCATATACGTCCATTAGAATTGGACTCGGATTACGATTATGACCCAGGTTATGATGAAACTCCCTTCCCGGGAGGTTCTATCCTTCCCGACCATGTTTTTCTCCAGGAAGATACTCCAATAAATTCAGTTTTTGTCGATGATGGATGGTCAACCTGTTCCGAAGATGAAAACTGAGAACATCTGTGAAAAAGCTCAGTTTGGGAGTTCTTTAGCTCTCCTACCTAGTTCATTGGGGTGTTCGGAGTCCACCCCTAAATGGGGGGTACTGTCATGAACCTGACTTGTTTCACATTATTTTCTGATGTTCCATGCCTGTCTGTTTCCTAGCTGCTGCTGCAGCTGCAGCTGCTCTGCATTCTCAGTGATTAAAACTCCAGTGAGGCTCCCTGAGTTCAGCACCAGTCACATGATCCAGGTAACTCAAGGCATACTTCCTGGTTCTGTCTGCTGCTGCAGACAATCAAGTAATCACCTGGAGGAATATAAGCCAGCTTCCCAGAGTCCTCCTTGCCTTGAACAAATGTTCTTTCTGCTTCCTGTGTGGTTACCCCAGAGACAGAGAATTCCAAGGCTCCTGGCTATCCAGTCTCCAGCGATACCTTCTCCTAGTGTCCTGCTGCTACTTACCTGGTTCCGTTCATCTCCAGAGACTCCTGCTAATTCCATCACTGCGGTTGAGTTAGCAAGTTATCCCCTGCAGAGGATACCGCTGGCACTGGCTAGCAAATCCCCACTAGCTCCTAGGCTAGACCCCTTGGCTCCCAGGCCAAACTACCTTCAAACCCATCAGTGACTTTTTACCATCACAGTCCTGATCTGTCGACAGGCACTGTCTACCTCACAGTCGACACTCAGCTTCTGCCGTCTATCCCTGACGAACAACATCCGTGTCATCCCTGACGTCCATCAGTTGCTGTACTCTATCTAGCCCTGCCCAGCCGAAGTTCAGGTGCAGCATTTGCGAGTCAGCTAATGGATAAAGCAGGCAAGATGGCCGTGCGTTCCACGGCCGACTGCCTTGCGTTCCAGCTGCCGTCCGCTATACACATACTGATGGCACAGATTGAGCACAGGGTGTGGGCTACAGATTGTGGTCCCCGCTCTGGAGATCTCTGCCCCACATGTTTGTAAGCACCATGGTGAAAAACGGCAGGCGGGGAAGGTGCCACAGGACGCACACAGGAAGCGGAAGTGCGTGCGTGTCACGCGCCGCGATGTGCGTTACACTGCAATGTAAGCTGTAACACTACATGGGCTTGGACGTCTAGTGAGCTTAAGACCACAGGTGAGACCTATTAAACTGATTTTGGCGGGCCTCAGTGCCCTATTTATATGGTGACTGCTCAGTTATGTTTGTGCTCTTGAAAAAGGTGGTTCCCCACCGAAACAGGCTGTCGAGCAGATTGGTTTTGGGACCAGCGTGGAGTTCCACGGGCACTATGGTGATGGCCCGTTAAGGATAAGTGACCCACTGCTTTTTTCCTTATGCAATATGTTGCCATGTGTTTTTAAGTATTGTTCAACAATGGACTTACAAATATATGCTTAAAAAATCAATTATGAGCATTTTTGGTGTGCAGATGTCGTTTTTCTCTGATGAGGAAATATTGGATATATATATAAATATATATATATATATATATAGCAGGGTTGGATAGTCCAATAAGGGCACTCACCAGTAAATCATAACAGGTTTATTCAGGGTACATTACCAATCAGGCATAGTAGTCTACGTTTCGGCCACCAGGTGGCCTTTCTCAAGACAAGTCAGCTCAGACGTCCACACAGTACAAGAGTCAGGACGTCTGAGCTGACTTGTCTTGAGAAAGGCCACCTGGTGGCCGAAACGTAGACTACTATGCCTGATTGGTAATGTACCCTGAATAAACCTGTTATGATTTACTGGTGAGTGCCCTTATTGGACTATCCAACCCTGCTATACATTGGGACACATTGTGTCACCTTAAAGGAGCACCGCAATTTGTTACATTGTTGGCTGGGAGTGCGGAACTACAGAATTTATATATATATATATATATATATATATATATATATATATATATATATATATATATATATATATATATATATATATATATATATATATATATATATATATATATATATAGTGTGTAGTGCAAAAACAGCGCTGCCACTGACTAAGTGTTAACCAGTGATTTACAAATATATATAAATAGAAAGTGCACAGTGCAGTGTGCAAAAAACGCAAAAATGTTTATTCGAAAATTATTAAAAACACTCCAGAGTTCAAACTGTGTCGTCAGATGTCATCGGGTTGGCCTAATTTCCATAGGACCACTAGGTTAAAATAGAAACGTGGTATGACTTCTGCGCCTTCAGTGTATTAATAATCCCTCTTGGTTAATCAATATATGCGTACCATCAAATGAGTAGGAATTCTCATGTAGTGATATCTTGCTTTACAACGATCTCCTTCCCTCGCTTTCTCTCCTGTAGACACGTCTCAAGAAGGCGTTCCAGGCATAGGGAAAGTCGATGGGGGAGTGTATTATTACAAATATTCACTTTAGGGTGACTCAATTAAATAATATTTATAAGTGCTAGTGCATGAAAAAATATATATACTTGGTGAACAACGCCACCTAGTGGAATATTTAAAATGATCCACGTGCTGATCACCTCGTGAAAAAGGCTTTATAAAGGGTAAAAACCAGACAACTCACACTTGGAACATGTACATCCAGGTGTTATCCAATGGTTGTCGTCCCGATCCCTTAAAACCAAAAAAGTCTCCCAAAAATGGGAAAAGAATATAGCGTAATATTGCTTATAAACAATAAAACATTTATTTAAAAAAAGAGGTACATTAGTTAAAAGAAAACATGCATGAGTACAGTAAAAAATGGATGGACCCGTACATTGGCAAAAATAGATATAGCTCTTATCTGATTTATGATGCCAGTGGGGGATGGAGAGGTAGTTTACCCAACCGGTTTCGTCCCTTCAAATCCTTATGGTGGGACTTCCTCAGGGGTTCCCAGATATAAGTGTAGTCCCCTTATAGTATAATCCGGGATAAACTCCAAATTTCAAAGTGCAATCTCCTTGAAGAACACAGGAGTAAAGAAGTGGTCTATATAGAAATGAGACCTTTCTGGCTCCTAGAGGTGTGTGCTCTCCTGTGTCCAAATACCTCACTTGGTATTTGGACACAGGAGAGCACACACCTCTAGGAGCCAGAAAGCGACCGACCTTAGCTTAGCGCAAATTCTGGAGATATTGTACATTATATATATATATATATATATATATATATATATATATATATATATATATATATATATATATATATATATATATATATATATATATATATATATATATATATATATATATATATATATATATATATATATATGTGTTCTGGAAGGTCGGCACTCGTAGGGTCCAATAAACGTTGGATACTTGCCGGGTGCCTTCTGCAGTGAACACGAGGAGCATGTTCTCACATACACACAAAGGCAGCGTCACTCCGGTCTGAGATAGGGGTTTAAATAAACGAGACTGCAACCATGGTCTTTTTCAGCAACGTTTCAACTCCTTTATTTGGAGTTTTTGTCAAGCCACAAGTAACAAGTGCATAACATGCACATTATATAGCAGACACAGAATGAACCAATTAACAAATCACCTCCCACATCCGGAAAAGAACCGTTGGGGGCAATGTCAATCAAAAAAGCCCGTAAAATACAAAACATACACCGTGAAAAGATACATAAAAAATTTACACTACACAGACACAGATACTAAATGTAACAAGTTACATCAGAAACAAAGTTAAAAATCACGGTATTCAAGAGTGATACAAGTGTAGACCTAAAAGGCAAATGGTATTAACCAGTTATACGCCGTAGCACAAAAAAGTTTATTTTTATTTTTTACTTAATAATCTTATCACAAATAGGCAACATCACTATACGAGGTGCAGAGCCCAAAGTACAATGAAAAAAAATTGATTCATTATAAGTAACATTGTAAGCCAAGAGTCTCATTGAGACCCTTGGGAGACAGCGCATCGAGATTAGTGATCCAGCGGGATTCCAGTCTAAGTAGAATTCTTGACCTATCACCACCCCGAACCAAAGGGGGGACGTGATTGATGATACGATATCTCAATTGAGATAGGCTGTGTTTGGCTAGAGCAAAATGCCTAGCAACAGGCTGTTCGCTGGACCCCGACTGGATCGCTGCTCTGAAGGCGCTGCGATGTTGGTTCATGCGCTCTTTAAAAGTACAGTCGGTTTTACATACGTAAATAAGAGAACAGGGACAGGTTATAATATATACAACAAATTTAGTTGAACAAGTCAAAAAATGCTGTATTTTAAATTTTTTTGCCCGAAAAAGGGTGATTGAAAGAAGGCCCTGTCTGTAAAAAACTACAAGTGGTGCAATTGGGGCACTTGTAACAACCCAAACGCTGTCTACCCAAAATTGAAGCTTGTACTGGGGCTTTTAATCTAGAGATGTCATTTTTCACAACTAGATCTTTGATGTTCCGACCCCGTTGATAACAAGGCATTAACGATGTTTTCTTAAAGACATTTAAATCATTATCTGTAGTAATTACGTGCCACAGTTCCTTGGCTTTCTTTGCAGCCAGGGAAGACAAATGGTTGAATTTATTCACCCAAACATGTCTGTTAGATTTGTTACCTGAGGAAGTACTGAGATGGATTTGATGGGCAGGTATTTTCAAGATTTTGTACTTAACAATATCAAGTGTTACTTTATCATACCCTCTAGTCAGAAATTTATCATACATTAGGTCAAGTTGTCTCATAGCCTCACTTCTATCAGTAGATAGACGCAATGCTCGTAGAAATTGAGAGCGTGGAAGGGCTTTCTTTAGAGGCTCAGGGTGTGCACTAGAGGCCATCAACAGATTGTTTCTGTCGGTGTCTTTACAGAACAACGTAGTCTCAAGATGTCTGCCAACTTTTTGGATGGTTACATCTAGGAAATTGACTTGATCACTATCGATGTTGAAGATGAATTTCACCGAGTTCTCTTGCTCATTATGGGAATTAATGAGTGAGCTGAACTCTACTGCAGACCCCCTCCAGATGATAAACAAATCATCTATATAGCGAAAAAATGCTACGATGTTATCGGATATTACACTTGAACTGAAAAAAAAACATCTTGTTTGATCATAAACATAAAGTAATTGGCGTACGATGGGGCCACGGCCGACCCCATCGCACACCCCTCACATTGGAGGAAATAACTTCCATCGTGAAAGAAATAGTTTTTACAAAGCACCAGCTCTAGTAACAGTAAAAACAGATCTAATGGGGGACCTTTATAGAGAGCATTGTTTGTCAATAGTAATCTCACCGCCTGGAGCCCCATGGTGTGAGGAATGCATGTATAAAGGTTAACCACATCAACGGAGCAAAGAAGACAATCAGGGGGTAAGTCATGCAATTTTTTAATAGCTTTAAGCAAAGAACCTGTGTCTTTCAAGTATGTCGGACGCGCCTGTACACAAGGCTGCAAAAGCGCGTCATGATATACCGACACAGGCTGCATTAACGACCCACGGGCCGAAATGATAGGTCGACCCGGGGGATTAATAAGGCTTTTGTGCACCTTAGGTATGGAATAAAGTAAAGGTGCAATATGATGGTCAGTGATGAGCGCCTTCCATATCGACATACTAATCCATCCCTCACTTAAAGCATTTCCCAATAAACCATCAAGTTCTTTCTTAAAAACACAGGTAGGGTCACCGACCAATTTCTTATATGTGTTGGTACAGCTTAGCTGATGGACAATCTCAGCTCTATAGGCATCCAGATCCTGGATGACTATAGAGCCGCCCTTGTCCACCTGCCGAATCACTATGTCAGTGGCCCTTATTCTGATCGGTGCGTACTTTCCCGAATTCTTACGGAGCGGGCCGCACGCAACGCTATGCGGACATCGTCCGTAGAAACGCCCATTGAGCCTCCGCATTCGGACGGACTCACTCTTTAAGAATTGGGCGTGTGTACGGACGATATACAAACCTTGCGTGTGCGGTGGACACGCACAGATTCTGCACGGTCTTGCAGCGTAAGCACGGTCTTACCGCGTTAGAACATACGGGAAGCTGGCCGTATGCACCGATGCAGAGTATTTACGCTAAATACAACACTATTTTTCTGAGCACACACTGCGATCACGACCCACTTATGCAATTAGGCAACCTCATTAAAAAGGGATTGTTTTCTATTTGAAACAATTAAATCCTAATACATACTGAAACACATTACTACTACATTCATTACACACATTAACCCTTACAGCATGTGAACATAACATACATCTATATACAGTATGTACATTTTGCTTATTTAAAAGATTATAAACAAGTTACACATATACTTTTCCATAAAAAAAACACACAGACAACTTCGAACTGTAATAAACTATTTATTAACTGTACAAATGTTTTATTTAAAAAAAAAAAAAAAATTAAATGCCACCATCCAGCAGCTGGTCCAATTCAGCCATGACCTGGCGCATGTGTCCTCGGATTCTTAAGAGGGCCCCACGGAGACCCTCTTGTGCTTGGGCTGGCTCATCTGTGGACATATTAAAAATGGTCAAATTACTAATGATATTCATGCATACATTTAACATAGTCATACCTAAATTTTAAACATGCACCGTGACAGGTGTGTGTGTATATATATATATATATATATATATATATATATATATATATATATATATATATATATATATATATATATATATATATATATATATATATATATATATATATATATATATATATATATATATATATATATATATATGACACATATATAACTATATATATGACACATACAGCTATACATACATGCATACATACTACATGGAAAGCCTGTTTTTTCCCCTCTACCCTTTACTCTGTAGAACACCTCACAGTCATAGTTCTCCTTCTGAATCCAAACCCACCCATGACTAAGCTCTGAGAAGCATGTCATGCGCTGAACCAATTCCAACTCATCAAAAAGTGCTCAGTGTCTGTTATATGATGGAGCGTGGCATGGGACTTAGTCAACTCTCAGGAATGCTCAGTACATTTGTGCAATCAAGCATGGCTTGCCTGCTGATGATCTGCTCCATAAATCATTGTCATAATGCCAGTTAGGTGAAGCTACAGCACTAACCCACTCCCATGCACAAAATCATTACTAAGCCCAAATCAACACACAATTATGGTGCCAAACATACATGCAGACCGCAGGGGGGGTTTAGCTAGAGAAGGGCCCAGGGGCACTGACCACTTGTTACTCCATTCTAAGCCACGCCTGTCCATACTCCATTTATGCCATACTTAATCTAGTTTAGAAAGATCAATCACCAGTAAACTCTACTCACCTATATGAGGCTACAGATTGTATGCTTGCAGCAGGGACATGTAACCCTTACATGAGCAAGTCATCCCTTTCTTCCAGGATACAGATTAACTACACAGGTTCAGTGGCTCTTACAATCGACCTGAAAGCCATCCGCACAACCTGTGTCATTAATATGTGTCCAGGATGAAAGGGATGGTTTGGCCACCCTATATAAGTGTGTCTGTTGGTACCGTGTTTGTTATATGAATTTATAGTTTGAAAAAACACAATTGAATCACCAGGGCTACATAGCAAATAGTAGATGAGAAAAGGAATAATTAATCCTTATGTATACATACCAATTTCGGCCGCCTGCACGACCTCACAGGCCTCCACCTCCTCCTCTTCTTCAGGGGCCTCCTCTGGTGGCACCTCCTCCTCTGCTGGCAGCGCCTCCACAGCCCACACCTCCTGCTCCACTTCCTCTGCCACCTCCTCCGCCATCCCTTCCTCAGAAAGCACCTCCTCGGCCCTTGCTTCTCCAACCTCCTCCTGGGCCACCTCTGCCTCCTCCCGGGCCTGTCTTGCTCGATCCCGTGCTGTGTTTGAGAAAAAAATGCCAATTAGGGGTCATTTGGACATATGTTTTTAGCCTTAAAAAAAATTAAATCCAAAGGTTATAAGTTGAGATAACTGTACAGCCAATCAGCTCCTTAGTGTCTTTTACCCAACACAGCCTGTAACATGGCAGTTATGATGTGACATTTGGCCCATTGTAAACATCACAATCTATAATCCTACACAATCACATATTTTATGACCATTACAGGGTGTCAAACAGGAAGTAGCACACATATAGTGTATGCCATGTTTAACTCATGATCAGGCTGGTTACCTTATTGGCTTAAATAATGTCATGTAAGCAATGTACAAATGGCCATTTAATGTTTAAACACTCACATCTCGCAATCCTGGCCCTGATTTGCTGGAGCAAATCCGGCTGCCGACGCCTCAGGTCTGACCACCGCCGCTCCAGCTGAGCGATGGTCCGCCGCACCTGTGTGCGGGCGTATATGCGCCGGCGGGCCACCGCATAGGCATTCCGCTTCTGCCTATTTGTGATAAATGGGCCCGCCCGCCCCAGCCTGGTCTCCATAACGGAGACCAGTGTCCTCAGCTCCGCTGCTGAAAATGGTGCTGCTCTGCCATAGGCCGCCATCTTAGCAATGGCACAATTCAAGCAATCATGTCCTGTCATTGGTTGATCAGAGTGATATTTGGTATTAACTTTATTGTTCATTTTGACAGTAACAGCGTGTATGCGCCACAACAGACGGCTAACCCATTGCATCGCAAACCCACACTTGCTGTACCTTTGCATAGTTGAGCATACCACGCCATTACTTACTATCTCCTAAACAGACAGTGTCAAATAAGTTGGGAACCCATTCTATATAATCTATTACATTCACCAAACATGGGTATAAGCAACAGGTGAAATAGTCTGCATCACTAACCACTTACACCTAACTCAACAATGTACTAAACAGCTTTTTTATAGTGAAAGCTATGCAGCAGAAACATAGCAAATAGTGGCAGACCTTTTTCCAATATTAGGCCATGGTGCCATGTGTACACTTACCTTCTACTGGCCCACACTAGAGATGTGGAATAAAAAGTAGCTAGCATCAAGGCTGAATTTGGAGACCTTTCACATGTGATTTGGATGCTAGCACTGATTACTATTGCCTAAGTGGTGGACTGGATTTACATATGGAATGGGTATTGTCATTTGTACTACATACCAAACAAGTGCTCAGTACAGATGTACATTCACATATACATTTCATGTCTGACCTCAGTTTTATTTGGTCATTGGAGTACAAATTTGCAATTACCTACTAAATCAGACTTACTAAGTTTGCCAGGGTTTTTTTTTTTTTTCGCAGCTAGGGGCGTGGCCTATGCGCCGCACGGTCGACGCTGCCGTACGGAATGCGGCCGTACGGAACGCAGGGTGTCGCTGATGTACGCCAATTACAGAAATAGGATATAAAGGTGTGTTAGACAAATGCAATGTTGTTGCAAACATGGCTGGCTTAGATACAGAGGAAGACCAGGTGTTTCAGGACCTGTTTGGCAACATGGACTCCAGCACCACCTATGTCCCCATCAACCCAGACCAGCCATTGGGAGAACAGCAGCCAGATGGGCCATCTACATCAGGCCAATCGGCAGCTGGCCCATCTTCAGCCTCAGCAGAATCATTGGGAACACAGCAGGTGGCTTCCCAACAGAGTAGCCTGCCCAGCACTTCGAGTACAGCGACAGGTGGCCGTGGCAGTGGCCATGGCCGTGGCAGTGCCGGTGCCAGTGGCCGTGGCCGAAATAGGGCAACAGAGGAACCAACCACCAGAAACATGGCATTCGAAGCGCAGGAGCTTGCCATCCTGGTGCCCCGCGCACGGGATTGGATCGAGTGTCCACAGGACAGGTTGACACACACAAGGAGATGGAAGATCTGGGAGGACATAACGGCGGAGATTAATGCGGTGGCTCCACAAGTTCGTGAGACGGAGCACGTTAAGAAGAGGCAATTTCATGTGTGTTACATTTGAGCAGTACAAGACCAGTAATGTTTACATTAGATGTTAGATGAAGTAGGTCAATGGCGGTCACGTTGCTTGGAGGCACAGACATGTTTGCCATTTCATTTAATTGATAGTTATTGTAGGGTGAGTGTGAGTGTATATTCTAAGGGTTGGTTTTCAAACTTAATATAATGTAAGTTTGGTGTCATGAGGCACATGTTGTAATCTGTTGCAGATTGCAATAGGTGCTACAGCAAACATGAGGAGTGACATGTATTAATATGTAAATTTGATTGCAGGTGGCACGACTTCAAAACGAACCTCAAGAAGAAATTGACCCAGCGGTGGGAACACAGCCACACCTCTGGGGCTGGCCCCATGCCATCAAAGCTGAAGCTCACCCCCCTGGAAGAGATGGCAGAGTGCTGCATTGCAGTCGAGGAGGTCCGGGGGGTGAGCACCATGGACAGCGAGGCCCCAGCGGAAGTCATGGCTTCTTTGCTTGTAGGTAATTATTTGCCATGCCATAAGTAGCTGGTTCTAATTTTGCATGGAATGTGTTGTAATTGTAATGTTCTCTTTCACCAGCATCCCCACCGCTTGGTCAAGAATCTCTTGAGGAGGTTGAGGAGTCTGTGCCACCTGCCACCAGTACCAGGCCCGTGCAGCAGCAGCAGCCACTGACCGCGGCTGAATTTAGCAGCTGGGGGCAGGTGCTTGGCCATATTCAGCAGCAGGGAGAGTCGGCATCAGAGCGGGTGCGTAGGACCGAGGAGGTCTTGCAGGGTTTGGTCAGCAGCCACCAGAGTATTGCTGCTAGCCTGCAGGTGCTGGCTGATCAAGCCCTGCGCCAAAATGACCTCCTCCTCCACCATAATGAGCTTATGGTGGAGCTAGTTGCCAGCAATAGGGTCCTATTGTCAGCCGTTTCTGGTGCATTCCCACCATCAGCACTCCCTGCTGCCAGAGAAGGAAGACCATCCCCCCCCTCCCCAGCATCTGCTCCACCTGGCCCACCATCTGATCGTGGCCGTGGCCGTGGCCGAAGAGCTGCTGCACGTGGCAAGGAGCCTGCCAGGGGCAAACGTGCCCGCAGATGATCTTGTGTCCGCATTAATCTCCACCCTTATGTCTTTCCAAATCTTTCATTGAGCTGTGTGTGTCAGCTTCCTGTGTCCAATTCCGTGCAGAGGGTCCCCACATTTGCCCTCGTTTCGAATGTCATGTTTGGTTCCCCTGTTGCCCTGTTTCGGCTACCATTACTGTGTGCTGTACTTGAAGTGTTGGTGCTATACTTTTGTTGTGAAGCCACCTGATGTGTTCCTAATGATTCTGCTGTGGCTATGTATGTCTACAATACATGTATTTATTATATATTATTTACTTTTATTCCTGCAATGGTACCTTTTAATTTGTGACGGTTTCTATTTTATTTTATAAGTTGATGTAATAAATGTTTATTTTTCCCCCCCAAATGTGTGGTTTAATTGATACATGTAGAAGTGACATGTGTATTTGTATTATTTATATTACGTTGTGTTCATTAGTTGCAGTGTAAAAGTGTGTGAAAAGTGCAGCATATATGTGTCCATTTAAGCTGCAATGGTTCCAATTGAAGCAGTGACAAGCGTGTAATTAACAAGTAATGAGTAAAGGAGGTGATTGTATTGTGTTCAGCTGACATTGGTTGAGGTGCGGCCGTCCCGATTAGGCGTTCCGATTGCCTAGCGCATGACCGAGTGGTGTCCGCAAAGCAATACTTGCTTATGGACACCGCATATTTCTTGCCTTTTTGTTCGCGTGCATTCGGCGTGCTATGCGAATGCACGCCTACCAAAATAAGTGCACTCCCCCGTGTCTGCCCATGTTTCCGCCCAGTTTAGCCCACTTTAAAAGTACGCCCCTGTGTATTTCCGAATGACGCCCATATTTCCTGAGTGATTGTGGTGCACATTTCTGTACGGTATTAGTGAGAAGAAGTACGTAGACTGTGCATGGCACATGCGCATAGCGTTCCCCACGCATGCGCAGACGGCTAAAAAACGCCATCCGAAAGTATACGGAAATGTACGCACCAACCAGAATAAGGCCCTATATGAGGCTAAGGTTTTTAATGCTGTATTCTCCTCAGCAGAGATATTCCAATACCTAGGACCAACACAGACCTGATCATCTGTAACATAAGAGTCCAACATATGCACAAAAGTCTTTAATAGACGGGTTGTAACTTACAGGGTCAAAAGAGGATTTCTTCTGTAGCCGTTGTAGTTGTGGGGACACATCATCAGGGGTAAATGGAATGTCCGAGAAATGTTCTTTGAGTTTTAAACTTCTGTGTAGTTTGTACATCTCCACCTTCCAGGTGTGCTTATCGAAGGGGACTGTAGGCACAAACGATAGACCTCTGCTTAACACGGCATTCTCCGGAGCAGAGAAAGTCCTTTTGGAGAGATTGAAGATTAACTCCTTGCCTGCTGGAGCGGGGGCTTGTTGAATCTTTTTCTGCCTCTGACATTGGCGACCTCTGCGGGTTGGTCTGGAGCTGGGTCCCGGCTTTGCTGAGCACGGGTATGAACTGCTAAAGGGAGAGGACCAGGGCGACGGGCACAATTTTTAGGGCGAGAGTCAGTCTCACTGCCAGTTGTTCCTTGGTCATCAGACGAAGTAAACTTGTTGCCATGATAGCGTCTTGTAGTTCGCCTGAAAAGTGGGCGTCGAACAGAAAGTATGAAAGACCGGCATGTTCGTTGAGCCCCCTATGGTCCAACGTATCCAGCCGGTAAATCCAGCGACTCTCCGCTCTACACAGGTTAACCCCTATCCCCCCCTCTCTTGGGTCGGAATCAGTACATCTGTCAGAATGAACTTAGGTCTACAGTCATTAGGTCGACCCCACTAGGTCGACTGGCAGGAAGGTCGACCTGACTTAAGGTCGACATGGGCCAAGGTTGACATGACTTAAGGTCGAATTTGCATAAAGGTCGACTTGAGGAAGGTCGACTGGTCATAAGGTCGACATGGGTTTTTCACTGTTTTTTATCCGAATATCGACACAGTTGACATGGACACAGTTGGCAATGAGAATCGGACCCTCGAATCGCTCGCTACGCTAGCAATGCTTCGGGCACGGTGGCTCGCTTCGCTCGCCACAGCTTTAATAACCTCCTCCACGCCCTAGTGGATGGTAGGGCATGAAATACCGCCTGTCGGCACATGTCGGCTCAAGAAACAGTGAAAAACCCCATGTTGACCTTATGACCAGTCGACCTTCCTCATGTCGACCTTTATGCAAATTCGACCCTAAGTAATGCGACCTTGGCCCATGTCGACCTTAAGTCAGGTCGACCTTCCTGCCAGTCGACCTAGTGGGGTCGACCTAATGACTGTAGACCTAAGTTCATTCTAATAGATGACTGCATCCTCTTGGGTCTGGGGATTTGTTCAATAATGCGATATCTCAGAGAGGATAATGAGTGTCGCGCCGTGGCAAACTGTTTGATCGCTGATCTGTGGGCAGCTGCCCTCTCTCTGAAAGTTCTGATCGTTTTGCCTACGTAGTGACGGCCACACGGGCAACTGATTAAATACACTACGTAGTTAGAAGTTCACGTTACGCTTTGCCTGATCTTGAACAGCTTTCCTGAGAAGGGGTGCCAAAAGCTATCCCCTGCAATCATGTAGGAACAAGTCGTGCACCCACTACATTTAAAGCATCCGGGTTTTGGGGTGCCTAAGAACGATGAGAAAATACCTGTTGAAGGTGTGTCGACAATGTCGTTTTTAACTAGGTAGTCCTTTAAATTTTTACCCCGAGTGTAGGCACACATTAGTTTAGAGTTCTGTAGGGATCTCAATGATGGATCTGTGCGAATAATGGGCCAATGAGTTTTAGCCATCTTGTTGATGGCACCACTTTTAGGGTGATATGAATTCACCCAAATTAACTTCTCTTGCTCCTTTGATTTTAGACCATTTAATGATTGTTTCCTGGTCAATGCCAGAGCCCTACCTCTGGCTCCGAGGAGGTCACTAAGCTGATATCCCCATGGAGGACAGTGTCGACTCTAGTTCTTTCTGATCAATGACGATGCGGCGAACCCGCAACATCTGTGAAAATGGGAGTCCCCGTTTTAATGGGGTGGGATGGTGACTGGACGCAAGAAGCAAGTTGTTCTGGTCTGTGGGTTTACAGAAAAAAGACGTACTGATGACACCCTCGTTATTAACGATATTAACATCTAAGAACTGAATGTTAGTTTAGGGGGAAATTTACCAATATGAAAAACCTAGTTTTTCGTATTGGTATTTCCCCTACGGTTGCATACGACTGTTTAAGTCGTATGCAAAGTCGTGTTCCGGAGGGGAAATTACAAAGCAGTCAGATACGACTGCTTTGTAACCCTCCGATGGTGTAACAATTCGTATTAGCTGGCCATATATACGGCTGCTAATACGAATTATTTCTAGCAGTCTGCACGGATCAGTCAGATCCGCGCAGGCTGCAGTGTGTAAAAAAAAATAGAAAAATAAATAAATAAAAAAAAAAACGGTCTTCCCCACAGCTGTAACCAGCACCAGGCTGAAGGAGCCGGGCCGGTAATTAAAAATCAGGGAACCCGACAAATAGGGGTTCCCCGATTTTTAACAACCAGCCCCAGGTTCCAGGTCCGGGCTGGTTCCCAAAATACGGGGGACAAAATGACTAGGGGTCCCCCGTATTTCAAGAACCAGTCCCAGGCACAACCAGCCAGCAGGGTAATGTCACAGCCGGGGGACACTTATGATATAAGGTCCCGTGGCCAAAACATTAACCCTACCGACCAGTCAGCCTGGCCAGGGGCCCTGGGGGAGTGGGGACCCCCCCAATGAAGGGGTCCCCCCCCTCCAGGACTTACCTGACCAGGCTGAAGCCTGGTACTGTCCCCGATGCCCCTGGGCGGTGGGCATCGGGCTGATTATGGTGTAAAAAAATAGATTAAACTATTGTTTTTTACTGTGGCACTACAAGTGCCAGCAAGCCTCCCCAGCAAGCTGGGACTTGGAGAACCACAAGTCCCAGCCTGCTGGGCATTAAAGGGCCCGCTGGCACTTGTAGTTCCACAGTTAAAAAAAAAATAGTACACAAAACACACTGACACACTTTTAAAATAAAACTTTAATACATACAAAGCCCACACATACTAATACTTACCTATCTTCTTTCCGTAGGTAGCCCTGATGTCCTGGTCCTGTGTCGTCGTCTTCTGGTCCTGTGTTGTCTTCTGGCTCCATGTCGACCGTCGCTGTCGCCGTTGCCGTCCGGATCCGACGAAATCCATTTAGGAAGCTGTGGAAGGAAACCATACTCACCTGTCCCAGCGCGACGTAGTCCAGGTAAGTGTCTTGGCAAAAAAACAAACCGACACCCGAATCCAGCCGGACAGGGAGACGCACGGTGTTTGTTTACATCGTGCGGCTCCGCCCCCGAATGCCACTATTGGCCGCCTTGCGGCCTAGCGGCTCCTGATTGGCCGCTAGGCCGCAAGGCGGCCAATAGCAGCATTCGGGAGGCGGAGCCGCACGATGTACACAGAGTACCGTGCGTCTCCCTGTCCGGCTGGTTTCGGGGTGTTCGGTTTGTTTTTTTGCCAAGACACTTACCTGGACTACGTCGCGCTGGGACAGGTGAGTATGGTTTCCTTCCACAGCTTCCCAAATGGATTTCATCGGATCCGGACGGCGACAGCGACGGTCCACATGGAGGCAGAAGACGACACAGGACCAGAAGACGACGACACAGGACCAGGGCTACCTACGGAAAGAAGATAGGTAAGTATTAGTATGTGTGGGCTTTGTATGTATTAAAGTTTTATTTTAAAAGTGTGTCAGTGTGTTTTGTGTACTATTTTTTTAACTGTGGAACTACAAGTGCCAGCGAGCCCTTTAATGCCCAGCAGGCTGGGACTTGTGGTTCTCCAAGTCCCAGCTTGCTGGGGAGGCTTGCTGGCACTTGTAGTGCCACAGTAAAAAACAATAGTTTAATCTATTTTTTACACCATAATCAGCCCGATGCCCACCGCCCAAGGGCATCGGGGACAGTACCAGGCTTCAGCCTGGTCAGGTAAGTCCTGGAGGGGGGGGACCCCTTCATTGGGGGGGTCCCCACTCCCCCAGGGCCCCTGGCCAGGCTGACTGGTCGGTAGGGTTAATGTTTTGGCCGCGGGACCTTATATTATAAGTGTCCCCCGGCTGTGACATTACCCTGCTGGCTGGTTGTGCCTGGGACTGGTTCTTGAAATACGGGGGACCCCTAGTCATTTTGTCCCCCGTATTTTGGGAACCAGCCCCGGACCTGGAGCCTGGGGCTGGTTGTTAAAAATAGGGGAACCCCTATTTGTCGGGTTCCCTGATTTTTAATTACCGGCCCCGGCTCCTTCAGCCTGGTGCTGGTTACAGCTGTGGGGGGGACCCCACGCCGTTTTTTTTTTAAATATTTTTTTTTTTAAATATTTTTTTTTTTTTCTATTTTTTTACACTGCAGCCTGCACGGATCTGACTGATCCGTGCAGGCTAAAACGCAAATAGAACAGGAAAATGGTGTTCTATTTTCCTGTTGTATTTGCGTGGGTGTTTTACACCACTTAGCAGCCGTATTATCAGTATGGCTGCTTAGTACATCAGGAACCACCATTCTTTTGAATGGTGATTTCTGTCGTATCCTATCGATGGTGTAGGACATTCGTATTTGTAACTACAAATACGAATGTCCCATCTTTAGGACTACGAATTGTTGTATTTTTGGGATTGTAAATCCCGAAAATACAAATTCGTAAAAAACAGGTGTATTTCTCCCTACGAATACACCTTTTATCTACGAATCCATTTTGGTAAATGTCCCCCTAAATGTGAACTTCACAGGAGATGCAGATGTATTATGAGACAGAATCAAATTTTCCAACACCTCCTGTGGACCAGACCACAGGATCAGTAGGTCATCTACTGTATGTACCGCGTGTACAGTACAAGATGCCCACTGATCCTGGGGTCCTGAATGAACAACTGGTTTTCGACCACAAACATATAGCTGTTGGCTAGAGATGGGGCCACGGAGGACCCCATCGCACAGCCGCAGAGCTGCAAATAATAACGGTTGTTAGACATAAAAAAATTACGTTTGAGCATTAAACCTAGTAGCTGTAAGAATAAATCAATGCTGGGTCCCTGGTATAGAGGGTTGTCCGTTATCAGTGACCGGACCGCCGCGAGCCCCCCCTTGTGTGGTATACACGTGTAGAGACTCGCGATGTCCACGGTACACAACAGACACC
Organism: Crinia signifera; assembly: GCF_055691185.1. NCBI lineage: Eukaryota > Metazoa > Chordata > Amphibia > Anura > Myobatrachidae > Crinia > Crinia signifera. The sequence continues at coordinate 21,280,945 of NC_139226.1, forward strand.
CCTCCGGGAGCCGGCCCAACAATTGCAATTTAGACAATAGTGCATTGATGTCGTTCAAGAATGTGGTCTGGCCCTGCACACAAGGTTGTAGAAACCCATCCAGATAAATCGAGACGGGCTGATACAGCGAACCCCGGGCAGATATGATGGGTCTGCCCGGGGGATCCACCACACTCTTGTGGACCTTGGGGATTGTATATAGTAATGGGACCACAGGAAAATCAGTAGTTAATGCTTCTTTAATTTGGGAATCTATCAATAAATCGGTACTCTTTACTTAGAACGGCGCCGCCGATCAAAATCGTGGTCATCGCGGGTAAAAATCGCGGTGATCGCGGTAATCGCGGGCATCGCGGGTAAAATTGGATGATCGCGATGCCCGCGATGACCGCGATCACCGCGATTTTCCCATAGGAAACAATGTTAAAAAGCCTGATTGACCGCGATTTGACACTTAAATGCCTCAATGGACCCGATTTTGGCATATAAATCAATGTAAAATGGGCCACACAGCCCAAATAGGGCCAATGAACCGTTAAATGTCCCCCCAAATTTTTAACGCCACCCCACGATCCACGCCAACCCGAAGCGTGGCGAGCGCAGCGAGCCCGCGAGGGGCGGCGGTACGCGTCCTCCGACCTTTTCATGCCCTACTATCCACGTCGGCGTGGTGTGAGAATATAATAGTGTGGCGAGCGCAGCGAGCCACCGAGCCCGAAGCGTGGCGAGCGCAGCGAGCCCCGCGAGGGGACGCGCATACCTTCACAGGTAGACGCGTCCCCTCGCGGGCTTCACAGGTGTCCGGGTCGCCACGGACACCTGTGAAGCCCGCGAGGGGACGCGTCTACCTGTGAAGGTATCCGCGTCCCCTCGCGGGGCTCGCTGCGCTCGCCACGCTTCGGGCACGGTGGCTCGCTGCGCTCGCCACACTATTATATTCTCACACCACGCCGACGTGGATAGTAGGGCATGAAAAGGTCGGAGGACGCGTACCGCCGCCCCTCGCGGGCTCGCTGCGCTCGCCACGCTTCGGGTTGGCGTGGATCGTGGGGTGGCGTTAAAAATTTGGTGGGACATTTAAGGGTTAATGGGCTCTGTGGCCCATTTAACATTGATTCCTATGGCCAAATCGGGTTGATTGAGCCATTTAACACTAAAATCGGGTCCATCGCGACTTTTAACATTGTTCCCTATGGGAAATCGTGAGCATCGCGTCGCGGGCATCGCGGGTGCATTTATGTGCGGCCGCGACGCGACCGACACGATTTCCCTGTTTAACATTGGTTTCAATGGGAAATCGCGGGCATCGCGTCGGTCGCGTCGCGGCCATACATTACATGTACCCGCGATGCCCGCGACGGGCGCCGCACTAAGTAAAGAGTACCAATAAATCTTGCACGGCCCCTTGCAGAATCAAATCCAACTCCTGCTTATACCCAGGTGAAGGATTTGCCTGTAATTGTAAATATACATCTTGGTCTGATAATTGTCGGGTAATTTCACGTAAGTAGTCAGCAGCATTTTGAATCACTAGGCCCCTCCTTTATCCGCCGGGCGGATCGTTATTGAAGCATCGGTACTCAAGGCTTTTAGAGAACGCCATTCTGCTGCAGAAAAGTTGGAATTTGAAGTAGTTGGTGACTTGAGAATGGCTGTAGTTTATATTCAATAAGCCTGTTAAAAGTTTTAATGGAAGGATTAGAGCAGGGGTCCTCAAACTTTTTAAATAGGGGGCCAGTTCACTGTCCCTAAGAATGTTGGAGGGCAGAACTATAGTAAAAACAGAAACTATGAACAAATTCCTATGCACGCTGCATATATATCTTATTTTAAACTGAAGAAACAAAATGGGAACAAATACAATATTTCAAATGAAGTAAAGTTAAATCCCCCCCCCCCCTCCCCCTGTATAATAACAGGACCCTCACAGGCTGCTTCCCTGTATAATAACAGGACCCCCACAGGCTGCTCTCCCTGTATAACTGGACACCACAGGCTGCTCCCCCTGTATAATAATAATGCAATGACACCACAGTGTGCTCCCTCTGCATAATAACAGGAGGACACAACAGGCTGCTCCCCCTTAACACATTTAAAGAAGGACACCTCAGGAAACAGCAGAATTTTTTATTTTTTGTGAGTTTGATCATCACCTGCTGCTGCTGCTGCGGCTCCCAGCTTGCTTGATGCATCATGTGGCAGCGGTCCCCGACTCCCCGTCCACCCCTCCAACAGCCTGCTGCTCCTACTTGCTTCACAGACGCATGGGCGGTCGGCGTCATCGTCATGACGCCCACAGCCAGCGTCTGAGGCATCAGAGGGAACCTCCTCCACATAGACCTGGAGGCCGGCGGCCATGTTCCTGTAGCCGCGGCCATGTTTTAAAAGCCTACAGGAACATGGCCGCCGACAGTGGAGGAGGTGAGGGACAGCGGCCCGCAGCACTCCTTTTAGAGCTGCTTCTGGTCTAAATTTGCCATAACCCGGCGGGCCGCATAAACATCCTCAGCGGGCCGCATCTGGCCCGCGGGCCATAGTTTGAGGACCCCTGGATTAGAGGATAAGGGATCAAATTTTGATTTCTTCCGAATCGCTGCTGGTATCTGGTTAAATTTTCAGTGATGGAATCTTTGTCTTGAAAATGTTCTTTTAATTTGAGCTGCCGATGCAGCTTAAACTGTTCAATTTTAATTTGAAAGGCGTTCGGCTTATTTGTTGGTACAAAGTTTAACCCCTGTGGATTTTCTTTTCCCTTATGAAGTCTGACAAAGTCAGGCCGTGGTATAAAAAGTCAGTTTCTCTACGTTTTAAATTGAGCAATTCATGATATAATTGTACTTGATCAGGTACTGGCTGGCTGGCACTGATATCCTCTTTGAACAACAATTTTTCATAATCGGTGTCCGAGAAGCTAAACACTGCTCCGTGTGCCAGTTCAACTCTGGACTGTGCTGTTGCTGCAATTTCTGCAGTGAAGGACAACGAGTCCAATCCGTGTGGCTCCATGATTGCACCAGTGAGTACAGGTATTGTTCCCTGGTTGTGCCAATCACTGTGTGTAGGTGCAAATCAGATGGTCAATCAAGCAAACAGATGATGTCCAATATTCAATGGAAAAATAGTGCTGTGGGTGCCAGTCCAAATCTTCAGGAAAATAAATCCCCAGAGTAATGTAATAATTGCATATAGGCCACACTCCAACTTTGCACCAATAGCCTTGAAAGAAACGGTGCCCTCCATAACATACAGCCTGCTGCACGCAGGTTGTAAAGATATAAGCTGTGGGTGGCAGCACTCTACTTAAATTAAGGAACACAGGAGACCTTGTAGTTTCCGACGTTTCAAGCCTGTACCAGGCTTTTTATCGGCTGGTCACTTGTGCCAGCTAGAAGAGCATGTTTGATCGCTGATCTGTGGGCAGCTGCCCTCTCTCTGAACATTCTTATCGTTTTGCCTATGTAGTGACGGCCACGCGGGCAACTGATTAAATACACTACGTAGTTAGAAGAGTTTTTTCACTTTTTAATGTTTACTTATTCACTATGTACAGTTTCGCTATAATCTGACACATTTTGTATGTAATTTGTATACATTGTTGACATTTGTATTTGTTCACATCTAAGGGAAAGATTGGTAGATCACAGGATCCCTCCACGGCTTCAGCGGCTGACGCTTTCAGGTGACATCATTCAACTCGCCGGGCGGATGCCGGGGGGCAGGTGGACGGCGCAGATCAGTATAAAGGTATGTGATGTTACACGTGTAAATTTTTTTTCTTGCACCTTGATAAAAAGCCTGGAACAGGCTTGAAATGTCGGAAACTACAAGGTCTCCTGTGTTCCTTTATTTAAGTAGAGTGCCGCCACCCACAGCATATATCTTTACAACCTCCGTGCAGCAGGCTGTTTGTTACGGAGGGCACCATTTCTTTCAAGGCTATTGGAGCAAAGTTGGAGTGCTGCCTATATGCAATTATTATATATATATATATATATATATATATATATATATATATATATATATATATATATATATATATATATATATATAGCAGGACGTTTCTTACCGGCACTCCACGGTCTTGGCTTAATCAAATGAAAAGAATTTTCAAACGGACACAACTGGCTTCATGCAACGTTTCGGGATCCTTTAATCACATCTCGTCATCAGGCAGTGTACATACAATTTTAAACACAATCACTGACCTTTTTATCCTGAAGTGAGCCTCCGTTTTTCCGCGCCGGACCTCCGAGACTTCCGCATCCGCCCCCATCCGTGACGCCTGTCGCGTGCGTCGCTGGGTTGGTTGCCAGGGAGACGCATCACCACGCGTCATTCACCTCATTGCCCGGCTCCAATCTCCACCTCTAGCACTTACTTCCGCCCAATGCGAAGCGTCATCGGTTGCCTGGGTGACGCTACTCACGTATCCTATCTCCTATACGTCACACGGCTCCAATTCCGCTTCCAGCAAGTGCGTGCATACACGTCGTTGGTTATCTGCGTTGCCATGGAGATCCGGCCGCTGGTTTCTGGAGGAGAACATATACAGTGCATTACTTCTACAGTGTTGATTTCTTAGTGCACTATTCATCATTAGAAAGTGAAATTACTTAAAGAGCCTGAACTGTATGTCCAGACAAATAAGGGTATACATTAAATCAATCTCATATACCATATCTTAAAGTGCTTAATATAGTGCAGTAAATAAACTATAATACAAAAAATATTAAAAACTATTAATATATGAGAACCTTGATAAGACATATTCACATAACTCATTATAAGTCTATGCTAATGATGACAGGTACCTTCACTCTTTTAACTGTAATGTACACTAAAAAAGAATTCATATATCATAAACAAACATTTAGATTCAGGTGCTCATTTAGTCCTTTGGGTCTGACTGTATCCAAAAGGTGGATCCATTTGTATTCCAACCTCAGCAACCTTTTGTTTCTATCACCCCCTCTGTTGTCATCTACAATTTGATCAATGATCATATGCTTAAATGTAGCCATTGAATGTCTGGCCTCTGCATAGTGTCTGGCTACCGGCTGTTCGGATGTTTTACCACCCAATGCAGACCGGATCGACATCCTATGCATCGCCATTCTTTCTTTAAAAGAACGCTTTGTCTTCCCCACGTAACAAAGGCCACACGGGCACTTGATCAAATATATAACATGGGTACTGCTACATGTCAGGGGGTATTTGATTTCATATTTTTTCCCAGTGTGAGGGTGATTAAAAAATTGGCCCACTATCATGTGGCCACAGGTGGTACATCCTAAACAGGTATAGCACCCACTTCTTCTCTTCTGTACCCCTCTTAATGATTGTAATTGCTCTGTCACATCAGGCTTCACCAACCAGTCCCTTACACTCTTCCCTCTTTTATAGCAGGGCATAACTCTGCTATTTTTTAAACTTTTTAGTTTCCTTTCTTGCTGTATTATGGGCCATAACTCTTTGGTATAGTGTCGAATATCATTGTGTGCTAGGTTAAATTTCTGAACCCATCTCACTACGTTTTCTGTTTTTTTGGGGGGTTTGGTCTTTAAGGTCTCAGTTCTAGTCACACTCTCTGCTTTTGCCCTGGCCTTTTTCACAGCTTGGGGTTTGTATCCCCTCTCTTCAAATTTGCGTTCCATAGTGTCAAGGCTCTCACCAAGATCTGCCACATCACTGGTGATCCTCTTGACACGCAGGAACTGCGAGTAAGGAAGACTGTTTATGGTGGTCCTTGGGTGACAACTGTCTGCCCTAAGGATTGTATTCCTGTCTGTGGGTTTTACAAACACATTAGTTTTGATTTTCTTATCAATTACTGTAATGTTTACATCCAAGAATGTCACAGTTTCCAAGCTTAAAGAGTATGTAAATTTAATGGTACTGTCTTTTTTATTGATGTTATCCATGAGTACTATGAACTCATCATAAGTACCCCTCCAAAAAAGTATGACGTCATCGATAAATCTCTTGTAAAAGAGTATTTTATCTCTGACATCTCTTGTGAAGAAAAAAGCTGTCTCTGTGACATCCATAAATGCGTTTGCATATGTAGGAGCTACATGGGATCCCATGGCTACTCCTGCCCTCTGCAGGTAGTAGCTACCATCATAATAAAAGTAATTGCGGTGCAATACCAAATACAACAATTTCATAAAAAAATCGAGTTCAGGGCCTTCATACCTGGGGTTACCACTCAATAGCGACCTGACAGCCGTCAATCCCTCCATATGAGGTATATTTGTGTACAGGCTGGAGATATCTAAAGTACACAGCCAAGTATTCTCTGGTATATCTCCAAGCTCCTGCAGGAGCACTAACAGCTGTGTGGTATCCTTCAGATATGTTCCTCCAGCTTGTACACATGGTTGCAAGAAAAAATCACAGTATTTGGAGACATTGTCAAAAAGAGACTCTCTAGCGGAAATTATAGGTCTCCCCGGTGGATCCACCATGCTTTTGTGGATCTTGGGGAGACAGTACAAAATAGGGACCCTCGGAGAATCCACCATGAGGTATAACTTGGTGTCTTTATCGATAGTTCCCTTAGCTGCTGCATTCTCCAAGACCGCATCAACCTCCAACTTGAAGTTGGTGGTGGGATCTTTACTTAATTTTTCATAAGTTTCTACAGATGCTAGTTGCCTGTAAACCTCTGCACTGTATTTCTCAGTGTCCATGGCAACTATCCCCCCCCCCCCCTTTGTCCGCAGCTCTGTAAACCACGTCTTGATACCGGCTCATATTCTTAAGTGCTGCCCATTCCTCCTTGGTCATGTTGTTATGATAGGGCTCAGAGTCTTTCTGTTTGACTTCAACTTGTACATCCAAGGCTTTCATAAAGCTAAGTATGGCCGTATTTTTTGTGTGGGGGTCAAAATTTGACTTTCTTTTAAATTTGGATCCAATTTCCACTTCCTTCAGTTGTGGTTGAGCTTGGTCGAAATATTCTTTAATTTTCAAATGTCTCATCAGGCGATACTGGTCTACTTTCCAGTCAAAGCTGTTGAAATGTGTTGTAGGTACATACCCAGGCCTTTGTTTAACACAGATAATTCGGTCTCGGTGAAGGTCCTGCTGGACAGATTGTAAACTACATCCTTTTGCGGCCCCTTCCTCTGCTCTTTACATCGCTTCCACTGGCCGCCTCGCCTCGTCCGGCCACTTCCGCACCTCTCCCGGCGCGGGTCTTTACCCCTAAAGGGGGCAGCTGTTTGCCTCTCCCTCTGGTGGCACTGGTACTGGCTTCTTCACCGGATGAAGTTTCTACTTCACTCGTAGATCGATCTGTACGGTTATCTTTACGATTATATCTCCTGGGATTTGATGACCATGACTTGGTGTTGGTTTGGCCTGATAGCCAATGGTAAACTCTGGATTCCGCATAGTCTCTATTTACAGCCTCAAATTTTTGCCTCTTAAAGGCTGTTAATTCCTTCTTATAATCTATAATCTGTTTATTCAACTTCTCCAACATCTGGGCCCCTGAGTCTTGTGAAAGGGTAACCTGATGTACATTCTTCAAATCTGTGATTTTTGTACGCATCACTGTCAGCTCTCGGGCTGATTCCTCTATTACTAATGTAATCAAGTCTAACGAGCACTTGTTGAGTACTGCCACCCATCTTCGGACAAATTCTTTGTTATAGCGACCAATTGTGGGGGAGTTCTTCACTCTAAACCCCCTAGGGATCTTCCGTTCTCTCACATACTCTGAGAGTGTTACTCCATGTAGGAGAAAGTCCACCTCTTTTTTCTTATATTTCAGAAGTAGGTTGTATATCTCATCTGGTGAGCTGTCTCCCACTCCATCCATGAGTCTCTCTTTAAATAGATGGGATTCTCTCTCACTATCTGAGATACTGAGTAGTTCCCCACTCGGCATGTCTAGCCAGTTGAATCCTCCTGTTTCATCCATATTCATTCGAGTATAAGGTGACACTGTCTGTCAAATCACCTCATATGTTGCTGCTTTTTAATGCAAGGGCTGTGCTGTTCAGCACAGACAAGGTGTTGTTCAAGCAGCTATACCTGTAGACACTGTCCTGTATGTATCTGCTTCAGGATTATAATGTCCAGGGGTGCACACGCTGTAAATAGAGACAGTTCTTTTCAGAGCTTCCCCATATGTAGCAGACGAGTAGCTGGCACTCTCCTCTCAAAGCTTCAATTGCCGGGGTGCCTTGTATGCAGGGTATACAGCAGGACATTTCTTACCGGCACTCCACGGTCTTGGCTTAATCAAATGAAAAGAATTTTCAAACGGACACAACTGGCTTCATGCAACGTTTCGGGATCCTTTAATCACATCCCGTCATCAGGCAGTGTACATACAATTTTACACACAATCACTGACCTTTTTATCCTGAAGTGAGCCTCCGTTTTCCCGCGCCGGACCTCCGAGACTTCCGCATCCGCCCCCATCCGTGACGCCTGTCGCGTGCGTTGCTGGGTTGGTTGCCAGGGAGACGCATCACCACGCGTCATTCACCTCATTGCCCGGCTCCAATCTCCACCTCTAGCACTTACTTCCGCCCAATGCGAAGCGTCATCGGTTGCCTGGGTGACGCTACTCACGTATCCTATCTCCTATACGTCACACGGCTCCAATTCCGCTTCCAGCAAGTGCGTGCATACACGTCGTTGGTTATCTGCGTTGCCATGGAGATCCGGCCGCTGGTTTCTGGAGGAGAACATATACAGTGCATTACTTCTACAGTGTTGATTTCTTAGTGCACTATTCATCATTAGAAAGTGAAATTACTTAAAGAGCCTGAACTGTATGTCCAGACAAATAAGGGTATACATTAAATCAATCTCATATACCATATCTTAAAGTGCTTAATATAGTGCAGTAAATAAACTATAATACAATAAATATTAAAAACTATTAATATATGAGAACCTTGATAAGACATATTCACATAACTCATTATAAGTCTATGCTAATGATGACAGGTACCTTCACTCTTTTAACTGTAATGTACACTAAAAAAGATGAATGAATAGTGCACTAAGAAATCAACACTGTAGAAGTAATGCACTGTATATGTTCTCCTCCAGAAACCAGCGGCCGGATCTCCATGGCAACGCAGATAACCAACGACGTGTATGCACGCACTTGCTGGAAGCGGAATTGGAGCCGTGTGACGTATAGGAGATAGGATACGTGAGTAGCGTCACCCAGGTAAACCGATGACGCTTCGCATTGGGCGGAAGTAAGTGCTAGAGGTGGAGATTGGAGCCGGGCAATGAGGTGAATGACGCGTGGTGATGCGTCTCCCTGGCAACCAACCCAGCGACGCACGCGACAGGCGTCACGGATGGGGGCGGATGCGGAAGTCTCGGAGGTCCAGCGCGGGAAAACGGAGGCTCACTTCAGGATAAAAAGGTCAGTGATTGTGTGTAAAATTGTATGTACACTGCCTGATGACGGGATGTGATTAAAGGATCCCGAAACGTTGCATGAAGCCAGTTGTGTCCGTTTGAAAATTCTTTTCATTTGATTAAGCCAAGACCGTGGAGTGCCGGTAAGAAACGTCCTGCTGTATACCCTGCATACAAGGCACCCCGGCAATTGAAGCTTTGAGAGGAGAGTGCCAGCTACTCGTCTGCTACATATGGGGAAGCTCTGAAAAGAACTGTCTCTATTTACAGCGTGTGCACCCCTGGACATTATAATCCTGAAGCAGATACATACAGGACAGTGTCTACAGGTATAGCTGCTTGAACAACACCTTGTCTGTGCTGAACAGCACAGCCCTTGCATTAAAAAGCAGCAACATATGAGGTGATTTGACAGACAGTGTCACCTTATACTCTAATGAATATGGATGAAACAGGAGGATTCAACTGGCTAGACATGCCGACCGGGGAACTACTCAGTATCTCAGATAGTGAGAGAGAATCCCATCTATTTAAAGAGAGACTCATGGATGGAGTGGGAGACAGCTCACCAGATGAGATATACAACCTACTTCTGAAATATAAGAAAAAAGAGGTGGACTTTCTCCTACATGGAGTAACACTCTCAGAGTATGTGAGAGAACGGAAGATCCCTAGGGGTTTAGAGTGAAGAACTCCCCCACAATTGGTCGCTATAGCAAAGAATTTGTCCGAAGATGGGTGGCAGTACTCAACAAGTGCTCATTAGACTTGATTACATTAGTAATAGAGGAATCAGCCCGAGAGCTGACAGTGATGCGTACAAAAATA